>NC_091475.1:213984568-214284568 GCF_036971445.1 Narcine bancroftii
TAAGGATCCCCACCAATACCATCACTAACATTCCAAGGATCCCCACCAATACCATCACTTACATACCAAGGATCCCACCAATACCATCACTTACATACAAAGGATCCCCACCAATACCATCACTAACATCTAAGGATCCCCACCAATACCATCACTAACATTCCAAGGATCCCCACCAATACCATCACTAACATTCTAAGGATCCCCACCAATACCATCACTAACATACAAGGATCCCCACCAATACCATCACTAACATTCCAAGGATCCCCACCAATACCATCACTAACATTCCAAGGATCCCCACCAATACATCACTTACATACCAAGGATCCCCACCAATACCATCACTTACATACCAAGGATCCCCACCAATACCATCACTAACATACCAAGGATCCCCACCAATACCATCACTTACATACCAAGGATCCCCACCAATACCATCACTAACATACAAGGATCCCCACCAATACCATCACTAACATACCAAGGATCCCCACCAATACCATCACTAACATACAAGGATCCCCACCAATACCATCACTAACATTCCAAGGATCCCCACCAATACCATCACTAACATTCCAAGGATCCCCACCAATACCATCACTTACATACCAAGGATCCCCACCAATACCATCACTTACATACCAAGGATCCCCACCAATACCATCACTTACACACCAAGGATCCCCACCAATACCATCACTTACATACCAAGGATCCCCACCAATACCATCACTTACACACCAAGGATCCCCACCAATACCATCACTTACACACCAAGGATCCCCACCAATACCATCACTTACACACCAAGGATCCCCACCAATACCATCACTTACCATACCAAGGATCCCCACCAATACCATCACTTACACACCAAGGATCCCCACCAATACCATCACTTACATACCAAGGATCCCCACCAATACCATCACTTACACACCAAGGATCCCCACCAATACCATCACTTACATACCAAGGATCCCCACCAATACCATCACTTACACACCAAGGATCCCCACCAATACCATCACTTACATACCAAGGATCCCCACCAATACCATCACTTACACACCAAGGATCCCCACCAATACCATCACTTACATACCAAGGATCCCCACCAATACCATCACTAACATTCCAAGGATCCCCACCAATACATCACTAACATTCCAAGGATCCCCACCAATACCATCACTTACACACCAAGGATCCCCACCAATACCATCACTTACACACCAAGGATCCCCACCAATACCATCACTTACACACCAAGGATCCCCACCAATACCATCACTTACACACCAAGGATCCCCACCAATACCATCACTTACACACCAAGGATCCCCACCAATACCATCACTTACACACCAAGGATCCCCACCAATACCATCACTTACATACCAAGGATCCCCACCAATACCATCACTTACATACCAAGGATCCCCACCAATACCATCACTAACATTCCAAGGATCCCCACCAATACCATCACTAACATTCCAAGGATCCCCACCAATACCATCACTTACACACAAGGATCCCCACCAATACCATCACTTACACACCAAGGATCCCCACCAATACCATCACTTACACACCAAGGATCCCCACCAATACCATCACTTACACACCAAGGATCCCCACCAATACCATCACTTACACACCAAGGATCCCCACCAATACCATCACTTACACACCAAGGATCCCCACCAATACATCACTTACACACCAAGGATCCCCACCAATACCATCACTTACACACCAAGGATCCCCACCAATACCATCACTTACATACCAAGGATCCCCACCAATACCATCACTTACACACCAAGGATCCCCACCAATACCATCACTTACATACCAAGGATCCCCACCAATACCATCACTAACATACCAAGGATCCCCACCAATGACCATCACTTACACACCAAGGATCCCCACCAATACCATCACTTACATACCAAGGATCCCCACCAACACCATCACTAACATTCAAGGATCCCACCAATACCATCACTTACATACCAAGGATCCCCACCAATACCATCACTAACATACCAAGGATCCCCACCAATACCATCACTTACACACCAAGGATCCCCACCAATACCATCACTTACATACCAAGGATCCCCACCAACACCATCACTAACATTCCAAGGATCCCCACCAATACCATCACTTACACACCAAGGATCCCCACCAATACCATCACTAACATACCAAGGATCCCCACCAATACCATCACTAACATTCCAAGGATCCCCACCAATACCATCACTTACATACCAAGGATCCCCACCAATACCATCACTTACATACCAAGGATCCCCACCAATACCATCACTAACATTCCAAGGATCCCCACCAATACCATCACTTACACACCAAGGATCCCCACCAATACCATCACTTACATACCAAGGATCCCCACCAATACCATCACTTACATACCAAGGATCCCCACCAATACCATCACTAACATACCAAGGATCCCCACCAATACCATCACTTACACACCAAGGATCCCCACCAATACCATCACTAACATTCCAGGGATCCCCACCAATACCATCACTTACATTCTAAGGATCCCCACCAACACCATCACTTACATACCAAGGATCCCCACCAACACCATCACTTACATACCAAGGATCCCCACCAATACCATCACTAACATTCCAAGGATCCCCACCAATACCATCACTTACATTCTAAGGATCCCCACCAACACCATCACTTACATACCAAGGATCCCCACCAATACCATCACTAACATTCCAAGGATCCCCACCAATACCATCACTAACATTCCAAGGATCCCCACCAATACCATCACTTACACACCAAGGATCCCCACCAATACCATCACATACATTCCAAGGATCCCCACCAATACCATCACTTAGACACCAAGGATCCCCAACAATACCATCACTTACATACCAAGGATCCCCACCAATACCATCACTTACATACCTAGGATCCCCACCAATACCATCACTTACATACCAAGGATCCCCACCAATACCATCACTTACATACCAAGGATCCCCACCAATACCATCACTAACATTCCAAGGATCCCCACCAATACCATCACTTACATTCTAAGGATCCCCACCAACACCATCACTTACATACCAAGGATCCCCACCAACACCATCACTTACATACCAAGGATCCCCACCAATACCATCACATACATTCCAAGGATCCCCACCAATACCATCACTTAGACACCAAGGATCCCCAACAATACCATCACTTACATACCAAGGATCCCCACCAATACCATCACATACATTCCAAGGATCCCCACCAATACCATCACATACATTCCAAGGATCCCCACCAATACCATCACTTAGACACCAAGGATCCCCACCAACACCATCACTTACATACCAAGGATCCCCACCAATACCATCACATACATTCCAAGGATCCCCACCAATACCATCACTTACATACCAAGGATCCCCACCAATACCATCACTTACACACCAAGGACTCCCACCAATACCATCACTTAGACACCAAGGATCCCCAACAATACCATCACTTACATACCAAGGATCCCCACCAATACCATCACTTACACACCAAGGATCCCCACCAATACCATCACATACATTCCAAGGATCCCCACCAATACCATCACTTATATACTAAGGATCCCCACCAATACCATCACTTACATACCAAGGATCCCCACCAATACCATCACTTACATACCAAGACCATCACTTAGACACCAAGGATCCCCACCAATACCATCACTTAGACACCAAGGATCCCCACCAATACCATCACTTAGACACCAAGGATCCCCAACAATACCATCACTTAGACACCAAGGATCCCCACCAATACCATCACTTAGACACCAAGGATCCCCACCAATACCATCACTTAGACACCAAGGATCCCCACCAATACCATCACTTAGACACCAAGGATCCCCACCAATACCATCACTTAGACACCAAGGATCCCCAACAATACCATCACTTAGACACCAAGGATCCCCACCAATACCATCACTTAGACACCAAGGATCCCCACCAATACCATCACTTAGACACCAAGGATCCCCACCAATACCATCACTTAGACACCAAGGATCCCCAACAATACCATCACTTAGACACCAAGGATCCCCACCAATACCATCACTTACATACCAAGGATCCCCACCAATACCATCACTTACATACCAAGGATCCCCACCAATACCATCACTTACATACCAAGGATCCCCACCAATACCATCACTTACACACCAAGACCATCACTTAGACACCAAGGATCCCCACCAATACCATCACGTAGACACCAAGGATCCCCACCAATACCATCACTTAGACACCAAGGATCTCCAACAATACCATCACTTAGACACCAAGGATCCCCACCAATACCATCACTTAGACACCAAGGATCCCCAACAATACCATCACTTAGACACCAAGGATCCCCACCAATACCATCACTTACACACCAAGGATCCCCACCAATACCATCACTTCGACACCAAGGATCCCCACCAATACCATCACTTAGACACCAAGGATCCCCAACAATACCATCACTTAGACACCAAGGATCCCCACCAATACCATCACTTAGACACCAAGGATCCCCACCAATACCATCACTTAGACACCAAGGATCCCCACCAATACCATCACTTAGACACCAAGGATCCCCAACAATACCATCACTTAGACACCAAGGATCCCCACCAATACCATCACTTAGACACCAAGGATCCCCACCAATACCATCACTTAGACACCAAGGATCCCCACCAATACCATCACTTAGACACCAAGGATCCCCACCAATACCATCACTTAGACACCAAGGATCCCCACCAATACCATCACTTACATACCAAGGATCCCCACCAATACCATCACATACATTCCAAGGATCCCCACCAATACCATCAATAACATACGAAGGATCCCCACCAATACCATCACTTACACACCAAGGATCCCCACCAATACCATCACTTACATACCAAGGATCCCCACCAATACCATCACATACATTCCAAGGATCCCCACCAATACCATCAATAACATACGAAGGATCCCCACCAATACCATCACTTACATACCAAGGATCCCCACCAATACCATCAATAACATACGAAGGATCCCCACCAATACCATCACTTACATACCAAGGATCCCCACCAATACCATCACATACATTCCAAGGATCCCCACCAATACCATCACTTACATTCCAAGGATCCCCACCGATACCATCACTTACATTCCAAGGATCCCCACCAAGACCATCACTTACATACTAAGGATCCCCACCAATACCATCACTTACATACCAAGGATCCCCACCAACACCATCACTTACATACTAAGGATCCCCACCAATACCATCACTAACATTCCAAGGATCCCCACCAATACCATCACTTACATTCTAAGGATCCCCACCAATACCATCACTTACATACCAAGGATCCCCACCAACACCATCACTTACATACCAAGGATCCCCACCAATACCATCACATACATTCCAAGGATCCCCACCAATACCATCACTTAGACACCAAGGATCCCCAACAATACCATCACTTACATACCAAGGATCCCCACCAATACCATCACATACATTCCAAGGATCCCCACCAATACCATCACATACATTCCAAGGATCCCCACCAATACCATCACTTAGACACCAAGGATCCCCACCAACACCATCACTTACATACCAAGGATCCCCACCAATACCATCACATACATTCCAAGGATCCCCACCAATACCATCACTTACATACCAAGGATCCCCACCAATACCATCACTTACACACCAAGGACTCCCACCAATACCATCACTTAGACACCAAGGATCCCCAACAATACCATCACTTACATACCAAGGATCCCCACCAACACCATCACTTACATTCCAAGGATCCCCACCAATACCATCACTTACATTCCAAGGATCCCCACCAACACCATCACTTACATACCAAGGATCCCCACCAACACCATCACTTACATACCAAGGATCCCCACCAACACCATCACTTACATACCAAGGATCCCCACCAACACCATCACTTACATTCCAAGGATCCCCACCAATACCATCACTTACATTCCAAGGATCCCCACCAACACCATCACTTACATACCAAGGATCCCCACCAACACCATCACTTACATTCCAAGGATCCCCACCAATACCATCACTTACATTCCAAGGATCCCCACCAACACCATCACTAACATACCAAGGATCCCCACCAATACCATCACTTACATTCCAAGGATCCCCACCAACACCATCACTTACATTCCAAGGATCCCCACCAACACCATCACTAACATACCAAGGATCCCCACCAATACCATCACTTACATTCCAAGGATCCCCACCAATACCATCACTTACATTCCAAGGATCCCCACCAATACCATCACTTACATACCAAGGATCCCCACCAATACCATCACTAACATTCTAAGGATCCCCACCAATACCATCACTTACATACCAAGGATCCCCACCAATACCATCACTAACATTCTAAGGATCCCCACCAATACCATCACTTACATACCAAGGATCCCCACCAATACCATCACTAACATTCTAAGGATCCCCACCAACACCATCACTTACATTCCAAGGATCCCCACCAATACCATCACTTACATTCCAAGGATCCCCACCAACACCATCACTTACATTCCAAGGATCCCCACCAACACCATCACTTACATACCAAGGATCCCCACCAATACCATCACTTACATACCAAGGATCCCCACCAACACCATCACTTACATTCCAAGGATCCCCACCAATACCATCACTTACATTCCAAGGATCCCCACCAACACCATCACTTACATACCAAGGATCCCCACCAACACCATCACTTACATACCAAGGATCCCCACCAACACCATCACTTACATACCAAGGATCCCCACCAACACCATCACTTACATTCCAAGGATCCCCACCAATACCATCACTTACATTCCAAGGATCCCCACCAACACCATCACTTACATACCAAGGATCCCCACCAACACCATCACTTACATTCCAAGGATCCCCACCAATACCATCACTTACATTCCAAGGATCCCCACCAACACCATCACTAACATACCAAGGATCCCCACCAATACCATCACTTACATTCCAAGGATCCCCACCAACACCATCACTTACATTCCAAGGATCCCCACCAACACCATCACTAACATACCAAGGATCCCCACCAATACCATCACTTACATTCCAAGGATCCCCACCAATACCATCACTTACATTCCAAGGATCCCCACCAATACCATCACTTACATACCAAGGATCCCCACCAATACCATCACTAACATTCTAAGGATCCCCACCAATACCATCACTTACATACCAAGGATCCCCACCAATACCATCACTAACATTCTAAGGATCCCCACCAATACCATCACTTACATACCAAGGATCCCCACCAATACCATCACTAACATTCTAAGGATCCCCACCAACACCATCACTTACATTCCAAGGATCCCCACCAATACCATCACTTACATTCCAAGGATCCCCACCAACACCATCACTTACATACCAAGGATCCCCACCAATACCATCACTTACATACCAAGGATCCCCACCAACACCATCACTTACATACCAAGGATCCCCACCAATACCATCACTTACATACCAAGGATCCCCACCAACACCATCACTTACATACCAAGGATCCCCACCAATACCATCACTTACATACCAAGGATCCCCACCAACACCATCACTTACATACCAAGGATCCCCACCAATACCATCACTAACATTCCAAGGATCCCCACCAATACCATCACTTACATTCCAAGGATCCCCACCAATACCATCACTTACATTCCAAGGATCCCCACCAATACCATCACTTACATTCCAAGGATCCCCACCAATACCATCACTAACATACCAAGGATCCCCACCAATACCATCACTTACATACCAAGGATCCCCACCAATACCATCACTAACATTCTAAGGATCCCCACCAATACCATCACTTACATACCAAGGATCCCCACCAATACCATCACTTACACACCAAGGATCCCCACCAATACCATCACTAACATTCTAAGGATCCCCACCAATACCATCACTAACATACCAAGGATCCCCACCAATACCATCACTAACATACCAAGGATCCCCACCAATACCATCACTTACATACCAAGGATCCCCACCAATACCATCACTAACATACCAAGGATCCCCACCAATACCATCACTTACATACCAAGGATCCCCACCAATACCATCACTAACATTCTAAGGATCCCCACCAATACCATCACTTACATACCAAGGATCCCCACCAATACCATCACTAACATTCTAAGGATCCCCACCAATACCATCACTAACATTCTAAGGATCCCCACCAATACCATCACTAACATACCAAGGATCCCCACCAATACCATCACTAACATACCAAGGATCCCCACCAATACCATCACTTACACACCAAGGATCCCCACCAATACCATCACTAACATACCAAGGATCCCCACCAATACCATCACTTACATACCAAGGATCCCCACCAATACCATCACTAACATACCAAGGATCCCCACCAATACCATCACTTACACACCAAGGATCCCCACCAATACCATCACTAACATACCAAGGATCCCCACCAATACCATCACTTACATACCAAGGATCCCCACCAACACCATCACTTACATACCAAGGATCCCCACCAATACCATCACTTACATACCAAGGATCCCCACCAACACCATCACTAACATTCTAAGGATCCCCACCAACACCATCACTAACATTCTAAGGATCCCCACCAACACCATCACTAACATTCTAAGGATCCCCACCAACACCATCACTTACATACCAAGGATCCCCACCAATACCATCACTTACATACCAAGGATCCCCACCAACACCATCACTAACATTCTAAGGATCCCCACCAACACCATCACTAACATTCTAAGGATCCCCACCAACACCATCACTAACATTCTAAGGATCCCCACCAACACCATCACTTAAATACCAAGGATCCCCACCAACACCATCACTAACATACCAAGGATCCCCACCAACACCATCACTAACATTCTAAGGATCCCCACCAACACCATCACTTAAATACCAAGGATCCCCACCAACACCATCACTTACATACCAAGGATCCCCACCAATACCATCACTAACATTCCAAGGATCCCCACCAATACCATCACTTACACACCAAGGATCCCCACCAATACCATCACTAACATACCAAGGATCCCCACCAATACCATCACTAACATACCAAGGATCCCCACCAATACCATCACTTACATACCAAGGATCCCCACCAATACCATCACTAACATTCCAAGGATCCCCACCAATACCATCACTTACATACCAAGGATCCCCACCAATACCATCACTTACATACCAAGGATCCCCACCAATACCATCACTAACATTCTAAGGATCCCCACCAATACCATCACTTACATACCAAGGATCCCCACCAATACCATCACTAACATTCTAAGGATCCCCACCAATACCATCACTAACATACCAAGGATCCCCACCAATACCATCACTAACATTCTAAGGATCCCCACCAATACCATCACTAACATTCCAAGGATCCCCACCAATACCATCACTAACATTCTAAGGATCCCCACCAATACCATCACTAACATTCTAAGGATCCCCACCAATACCATCACTTACATTCCAAGGATCCCCACCAATACCATCACTAACATTCTAAGGATCCCCACCAATACCATCACTAACATTCCAAGGATCCCCACCAATACCATCACTAACATACCAAGGATCCCCACCAATACCATCACTTACATTCCAAGGATCCCCACCAATACCATCACTAACATTCTAAGGATCCCCACCAATACCATCACTTACACACCAAGGATCCCCACCAATACCATCACTAACATTCTAAGGATCCCCACCAATACCATCACTAACATTCTAAGGATCCCCACCAATACCATCACTAACATACCAAGGATCCCCACCAATACCATCACTTACATTCCAAGGATCCCCACCAATACCATCACTTACATTCCAAGGATCCCCACCAATACCATCACTTACATACCAAGGATCCCCACCAATACCATCACTTACATACCAAGGATCCCCACCAATACCATCACTTACACACCAAGGATCCCCACCAATACCATCACTAACATACCAAGGATCCCCACCAATACCATCACTTACACACCAAGGATCCCCACCAATACCATCACTAACATTCTAAGGATCCCCACCAATACCATCACTAACATACCAAGGATCCCCACCAATACCATCACTTACACACCAAGGATCCCCACCAATACCATCACTAACATTCTAAGGATCCCCACCAATACCATCACTAACATTCTAAGGATCCCCACCAATACCATCACTAACATACCAAGGATCCCCACCAATACCATCACTAACATACCAAGGATCCCCACCAATACCATCACTTACATACCAAGGATCCCCACCAATACCATCACTAACATACCAAGGATCCCCACCAATACCATCACTTACACACCAAGGATCCCCACCAATACCATCACTAACATACCAAGGATCCCCACCAATACCATCACTAACATACCAAGGATCCCCACCAATACCATCACTAACATACCAAGGATCCCCACCAATACCATCACTTACACACCAAGGATCCCCACCAATACCATCACTAACATACCAAGGATCCCCACCAATACCATCACTTACACACCAAGGATCCCCACCAATACCATCACTAACATACCAAGGATCCCCACCAATACCATCACTAACATACCAAGGATCCCCACCAATACCATCACTTACACACCAAGGAGCCCCACCAATACCATCACTAACATACCAAGGATCCCCACCAATACCATCACTTACACACCAAGGATCCCCACCAATACCATCACTTACATACCAAGGATCCCCACCAATACCATCACTTACACACCAAGGATCCCCACCAATACCATCACTAACATACCAAGGATCCCCACCAATACCATCACTTACATACCAAGGATCCCCACCAATACCATCACTAACATACCAAGGATCCCCACCAATACCATCACTAACATTCTAAGGATCCCCACCAATACCATCACTAACATACCAAGGATCCCCACCAATACCATCACTAACATACCAAGGATCCCCACCAATACCATCACTTACATACCAAGGATCCCCACCAATACCATCACTAACATACCAAGGATCCCCACCAATACCATCACTTACATACCAAGGATCCCCACCAATACCATCACTTACATACCAAGGATCCCCACCAATACCATCACTTACATACCAAGGATCCCCACCAATACCATCACTAACATTCTAAGGGTCCCCACCAATACCATCACTTACATACCAAGGATCCCCACCAATACCATCACTAACATACCAAGGATCCCCACCAATACCATCACTAACATACCAAGGATCCCCACCAATACCATCACTAACATTCTAAGGGTCCCCACCAATACCATCACTTACATACCAAGGATCCCCACCAATACCATCACTAACATACCAAGGATCCCCACCAATACCATCACTAACATACCAAGGATCCCCACCAATACCATCACTTACATACCAAGGATCCCCACCAATACCATCACTAACATTCTAAGGATCCCCACCAATACCATCACTAACATACCAAGGATCCCCACCAATACCATCACTAACATTCTAAGGATCCCCACCAATACCATCACTAACATACCAAGGATCCCCACCAATACCATCACTTACATACCAAGGATCCCCACCAATACCATCACTTACATACCAAGGATCCCCACCAATACCATCACTTACATACCAAGGATCCCCACCAATACCATCACTTACACACCAAGGATCCCCACCAATACCATCACTAACATTCTAAGGATCCCCACCAATACCATCACTAACATACCAAGGATCCCCACCAATACCATCACTTACATACCAAGGATCCCCACCAATACCATCACTTACACACCAAGGATCCCCACCAATACCATCACTAACATTCTAAGGATCCCCACCAATACCATCACTAACATACCAAGGATCCCCACCAATACCATCACTTACATACCAAGGATCCCCACCAATACCATCACTTACATACCAAGGATCCCCACCAATACCATCACTTACACACCAAGGATCCCCACCAATACCATCACTTACATACCAAGGATCCCCACCAATACCATCACTTACATACCAAGGATCCCCACCAATACCATCACTTACACACCAAGGATCCCCACCAATACCATCACTTACACACCAAGGATCCCCACCAATACCATCACTTACACACCAAGGATCCACACCAATACCATCACTAACATTCTAAGGATCCCCACCAATACCATCACTAACATTCCAAGGATCCCCACCAATACCATCACTAACATTCTAAGGATCCCCACCAATACCATCACTTACATACCAAGGATCCCCACCAATACCATCACTAACATTCTAAGGATCCCCACCAATACCATCACTAACATTCTAAGGATCCCCACCAATACCATCACTAACATACCAAGGATCCCCACCAATACCATCACTAACATTCTAAGGATCCCCACCAATACCATCACTAACATTCTAAGGATCCCCACCAATACCATCACTAACATTCTAAGGATCCCCACCAATACCATCACTAACATTCTAAGGATCCCCACCAATACCATCACTGACATTCTAAGGATCCCCACCAATACCATCACTTACATACCAAGGATCCCCACCAATACCATCACTAACATTCTAAGGATCCCCACCAATACCATCACTAACATACCAAGGATCCCCACCAATACCATCACTAACATACCAAGGATCCCCACCAATACCATCACTAACATACCAAGGATCCCCACCAATACCATCACTAACATTCTAAGGATCCCCACCAATACCATCACTAACATTCCAAGGATCCCCACCAATACCATCACTAACATTCTAAGGATCCCCACCAATACCATCACTTACATACCAAGGATCCCCACCAATACCATCACTAACATTCCAAGGATCCCCACCAACACCATCACTAACATTCTAAGGATCCCCACCAATACCATCACTTACATACCAAGGATCCCCACCAACACCATCACTTACATACCAAGGATCCCCACCAACACCATCACTAACATTCTAAGGATCCCCACCAATACCATCACTTACATACCAAGGATCCCCACCAACACCATCACTTACATACCAAGGATCCCCACCAACACCATCACTTACATACCAAGGATCCCCACCAATACCATCACTTACATACCAAGGATCCCCACCAACACCATCACTAACATTCTAAGGATCCCCACCAATACCATCACTTACATACCAAGGATCCCCACCAACACCATCACTAACATACCAAGGATCCCCACCAACACCATCACTAACATACCAAGGATCCCCACCAACACCATCACTTACATACCAAGGATCCCCACCAATACCATCACTAACATACCAAGGATCCCCACCAATACCATCACTAACATTCCAAGGATCCCCACCAATACCATCACTAACATTCTAAGGATCCCCACCAATACCATCACTAACATTCCAAGGATCCCCACCAATACCATCACTAACATTCTAAGGATCCCCACCAATACCATCACTAACATTCTAAGGATCCCCACCAATACCATCACTTACATTCCAAGGATCCCCACCAATACCATCACTAACATTCTAAGGATCCCCACCAATACCATCACTAACATTCTAAGGATCCCCACCAATACCATCACTTACACACCAAGGATCCCCACCAATACCATCACTTACACACCAAGGATCCCCACCAATACCATCACTTACACACCAAGGATCCCCACCAATACCATCACTTACACACCAAGGATCCCCAACAATACCATCACTTAGACACCAAGGATCCCCACCAATACCATCACTTACACACCAAGGATCCCCACCAATACCATCACTTACACACCAAGGATCCCCACCAATACCATCACTAACATACCAAGGATCCCCACCAATACCATCACTTACACACCAAGGATCCCCACCAATACCATCACTTACATACCAAGGATCCCCACCAATACCATCACTAACATTCTAAGGATCCCCACCAATACCATCACTTACATACCAAGGATCCCCACCAATACCATCACTAACATTCCAAGGATCCCCACCAACACCATCACTTACACACCAAGGATCCCCACCAATACCATCACTTACATACCAAGGATCCCCACCAATACCATCACTAACATTCCAAGGATCCCCACCAATACCATCACTTACATACCAAGGATCCCCACCAATACCATCACTTACATACCAAGGATCCCCACCAATACCATCACTAACATTCCAAGGATCCCCACCAATACCATCACTTACATACCAAGGATCCCCACCAATACCATCACTAACATTCTAAGGATCCCCACCAATACCATCACTTACACACCAAGGATCCCCACCAATACCATCACTTACACACCAAGGATCCCCACCAATACCATCACTTACACACCAAGGATCCCCACCAATACCATCACTAACATTCCAAGGATCCCCACCAATACCATCACTAACATTCTAAGGATCCCCACCAATACCATCACTTACACACCAAGGATCCCCACCAATACCATCACTTACACATCAAGGATCCCCACCAATACCATCACTTACACACCAAGGATCCCCACCAATACCATCACTAACATACCAAGGATCCCCACCAATACCATCACTTACACACCAAGGATCCCCACCAATACCATCACTTACACACCAAGGATCCCCACCAATACCATCACTTACACACCAAGGATCCCCACCAATACCATCACTAACATACCAAGGATCCCCACCAATACCATCACTTACACACCAAGGATCCCCACCAATACCATCACTTACATACCAAGGATCCCCACCAATACCATCACTAACATTCCAAGGATCCCCACCAATACCATCACTAACATTCCAAGGATCCCCACCAATACCATCACTAACATTCTAAGGATCCCCACCAATACCATCACTAACATTCTAAGGATCCCCACCAATACCATCACTTACATTCCAAGGATCCCCACCAATACCATCACTAACATTCTAAGGATCCCCACCAATACCATCACTAACATTCTAAGGATCCCCACCAATACCATCACTAACATTCTAAGGATCCCCACCAATACCATCACTAACATTCTAAGGATCCCCACCAATACCATCACTTACATACCAAGGATCCCCACCAATACCATCACTTACATACCAAGGATCCCCACCAACACCATCACTTACATACCAAGGATCCCCACCAATACCATCACTTACATACCAAGGATCCCCACCAATACCATCACTTACATACCAAGGATCCCCACCAACACCATCACTTACATACCAAGGATCCCCACCAACACCATCACTTACATACCAAGGATCCCCACCAATACCATCACTTACATACCAAGGATCCCCACCAACACCATCACTTACATTCCAAGGATCCCCACCAACACCATCACTTACATACCAAGGATCCCCACCAATACCATCACTTACATACCAAGGATCCCCACCAATACCATCACTTACATACCAAGGATCCCCACCAACACCATCACTTACATACCAAGGATCCCCACCAATACCATCACTTACATACCAAGGATCCCCACCAACACCATCACTTACATTCCAAGGATCCCCACCAATACCATCACTTACATTCCAAGGATCCCCACCAACACCATCACTTACATACCAAGGATCCCCACCAACACCATCACTTACATACCAAGGATCCCCACCAACACCATCACTTACATACCAAGGATCCCCACCAACACCATCACTTACATTCCAAGGATCCCCACCAATACCATCACTTACATTCCAAGGATCCCCACCAACACCATCACTTACATACCAAGGATCCCCACCAACACCATCACTTACATTCCAAGGATCCCCACCAATACCATCACTTACATTCCAAGGATCCCCACCAACACCATCACTAACATACCAAGGATCCCCACCAATACCATCACTTACATTCCAAGGATCCCCACCAACACCATCACTTACATTCCAAGGATCCCCACCAACACCATCACTAACATACCAAGGATCCCCACCAATACCATCACTTACATTCCAAGGATCCCCACCAATACCATCACTTACATTCCAAGGATCCCCACCAATACCATCACTTACATACCAAGGATCCCCACCAATACCATCACTAACATTCTAAGGATCCCCACCAATACCATCACTTACATACCAAGGATCCCCACCAATACCATCACTAACATTCTAAGGATCCCCACCAATACCATCACTTACATACCAAGGATCCCCACCAATACCATCACTAACATTCTAAGGATCCCCACCAACACCATCACTTACATTCCAAGGATCCCCACCAATACCATCACTTACATTCCAAGGATCCCCACCAACACCATCACTTACATACCAAGGATCCCCACCAATACCATCACTTACATACCAAGGATCCCCACCAACACCATCACTTACATACCAAGGATCCCCACCAATACCATCACTTACATACCAAGGATCCCCACCAACACCATCACTTACATACCAAGGATCCCCACCAATACCATCACTTACATACCAAGGATCCCCACCAACACCATCACTTACATACCAAGGATCCCCACCAATACCATCACTAACATTCCAAGGATCCCCACCAATACCATCACTTACACACCAAGGATCCCCACCAATACCATCACTTACATACCAAGGATCCCCACCAATACCATCACTTACATACCAAGGATCCCCACCAATACCATCACTAACATTCCAAGGATCCCCACCAATACCATCACTTACACACCAAGGATCCCCACCAATACCATCACTAACATTCCAAGGATCCCCACCAATACCATCACTTACATTCCAAGGATCCCCACCAATACCATCACTTACACACCAAGGATCCCCACCAATACCATCACTAACATTCTAAGGATCCCCACCAATACCATCACTTACATACCAAGGATCCCCACCAATACCATCACTTACACACCAAGGATCCCCACCAATACCATCACTTACACACCAAGGATCCCCACCAATACCATCACTAACATTCCAAGGATCCCCACCAATACCATCACTTACATACCAAGGATCCCCACCAATACCATCACTTACACACCAAGGATCCCCACCAATACCATCACTTACACACCAAGGATCCCCACCAATACCATCACTAACATTCCAAGGATCCCCACCAATACCATCACTTACATACCAAGGATCCCCACCAATACCATCACTTACACACCAAGGATCCCCACCAATACCATCACTTACACACCAAGGATCCCCACCAATACCATCACTTACACACCAAGGATCCCCACCAATACCATCACTAACATTCCAAGGATCCCCACCAATACCATCACTTACACACCAAGGATCCCCACCAATACCATCACTTACACACCAAGGATCCCCACCAATACCATCACTTACATTCCAAGGATCCCCACCAATACCATCACTAACATTCCAAGGATCCCCACCAATACCATCACTTACACACCAAGGATCCCCACCAATACCATCACTTACATACCAAGGATCCCCACCAATACCATCACTTACATTCCAAGGATCCCCACCAATACCATCACTTACACACCAAGGATCCCCACCAATACCATCACTTACATACCAAGGATCCCCAGCAATACCATCACTTACATACCAAGGATCCCCACCAATACCATCACTTACACACCAAGGATCCCCACCAATACCATCACTTACACACCAAGGATCCCCACCAATACCATCACTAACATTCCAAGGATCCCCACCAATACCATCACTTACATTCCAAGGATCCCCACCAATACCATCACTAACATTCTAAGGATCCCCACCAATACCATCACTTACACACCAAGGATCCCCACCAATACCATCACTTACATACCAAGGATCCCCAGCAATACCATCACTTACATACCAAGGATCCCCACCAATACCATCACTTACACACCAAGGATCCCCACCAATACCATCACTTACACACCAAGGATCCCCACCAATACCATCACTAACATTCCAAGGATCCCCACCAATACCATCACTTACATTCCAAGGATCCCCACCAATACCATCACTAACATTCTAAGGATCCCCACCAATACCATCACTTACACACCAAGGATCCCCACCAATACCATCACTTACACACCAAGGATCCCCACCAATACCATCACTTACATACCAAGGATCCCCACCAATACCATCACTTACACACCAAGGATCCCCACCAATACCATCACTTACATACCAAGGATCCCCACCAATACCATCACTAACATACCAAGGATCCCCACCAATACCATCACTAACATTCCAAGGATCCCCACCAATACCATCACTAACATTCTAAGGATCCCCACCAATACCATCACTAACATTCCAAGGATCCCCACCAATACCATCACTTACATACCAAGGATCCCCACCAATACCATCACTTACATACCAAGGATCCCCACCAATACCATCACTAACATTCTAAGGATCCCCACCAATACCATCACTAACATTCCAAGGATCCCCACCAATACCATCACTAACATTCTAAGGATCCCCACCAATACCATCACTAACATACCAAGGATCCCCACCAATACCATCACTAACATTCCAAGGATCCCCACCAATACCATCACTAACATTCCAAGGATCCCCACCAATACCATCACTTACATACCAAGGATCCCCACCAATACCATCACTTACACACCAAGGATCCCCACCAATACCATCACTAACATACCAAGGATCCCCACCAATACCATCACTAACATACCAAGGATCCCCACCAATACCATCACTAACATACCAAGGATCCCCACCAATACCATCACTAACATACCAAGGATCCCCACCAATACCATCACTAACATACCAAGGATCCCCACCAATACCATCACTAACATTCCAAGGATCCCCACCAATACCATCACTAACATTCCAAGGATCCCCACCAATACCATCACTTACATACCAAGGATCCCCACCAATACCATCACTTACATACCAAGGATCCCCACCAATACCATCACTTACACACCAAGGATCCCCACCAATACCATCACTTACACACCAAGGATCCCCACCAATACCATCACTTACACACCAAGGATCCCCACCAATACCATCACTTACACACCAAGGATCCCCACCAATACCATCACTTACACACCAAGGATCCCCACCAATACCATCACTTACATACCAAGGATCCCCACCAATACCATCACTTACACACCAAGGATCCCCACCAATACCATCACTTACATACCAAGGATCCCCACCAATACCATCACTTACACACCAAGGATCCCCACCAATACCATCACTTACATACCAAGGATCCCCACCAATACCATCACTTACACACCAAGGATCCCCACCAATACCATCACTTACATACCAAGGATCCCCACCAATACCATCACTTACACACCAAGGATCCCCACCAATACCATCACTTACATACCAAGGATCCCCACCAATACCATCACTAACATTCCAAGGATCCCCACCAATACCATCACTAACATTCCAAGGATCCCCACCAATACCATCACTTACACACCAAGGATCCCCACCAATACCATCACTTACACACCAAGGATCCCCACCAATACCATCACTTACACACCAAGGATCCCCACCAATACCATCACTTACACACCAAGGATCCCCACCAATACCATCACTTACACACCAAGGATCCCCACCAATACCATCACTTACACACCAAGGATCCCCACCAATACCATCACTTACATACCAAGGATCCCCACCAATACCATCACTTACATACCAAGGATCCCCACCAATACCATCACTAACATTCCAAGGATCCCCACCAATACCATCACTAACATTCCAAGGATCCCCACCAATACCATCACTTACACACCAAGGATCCCCACCAATACCATCACTTACACACCAAGGATCCCCACCAATACCATCACTTACACACCAAGGATCCCCACCAATACCATCACTTACACACCAAGGATCCCCACCAATACCATCACTTACACACCAAGGATCCCCACCAATACCATCACTTACACACCAAGGATCCCCACCAATACCATCACTTACACACCAAGGATCCCCACCAATACCATCACTTACACACCAAGGATCCCCACCAATACCATCACTTACATACCAAGGATCCCCACCAATACCATCACTTACACACCAAGGATCCCCACCAATACCATCACTTACATACCAAGGATCCCCACCAATACCATCACTAACATACCAAGGATCCCCACCAATACCATCACTTACACACCAAGGATCCCCACCAATACCATCACTTACATACCAAGGATCCCCACCAACACCATCACTAACATTCCAAGGATCCCCACCAATACCATCACTTACATACCAAGGATCCCCACCAATACCATCACTAACATACCAAGGATCCCCACCAATACCATCACTTACACACCAAGGATCCCCACCAATACCATCACTTACATACCAAGGATCCCCACCAACACCATCACTAACATTCCAAGGATCCCCACCAATACCATCACTTACACACCAAGGATCCCCACCAATACCATCACTAACATACCAAGGATCCCCACCAATACCATCACTAACATTCCAAGGATCCCCACCAATACCATCACTTACATACCAAGGATCCCCACCAATACCATCACTTACATACCAAGGATCCCCACCAATACCATCACTAACATTCCAAGGATCCCCACCAATACCATCACTTACACACCAAGGATCCCCACCAATACCATCACTTACATACCAAGGATCCCCACCAATACCATCACTTACATACCAAGGATCCCCACCAATACCATCACTAACATACCAAGGATCCCCACCAATACCATCACTTACACACCAAGGATCCCCACCAATACCATCACTAACATTCCAGGGATCCCCACCAATACCATCACTTACATTCTAAGGATCCCCACCAACACCATCACTTACATACCAAGGATCCCCACCAACACCATCACTTACATACCAAGGATCCCCACCAATACCATCACTAACATTCCAAGGATCCCCACCAATACCATCACTTACATTCTAAGGATCCCCACCAACACCATCACTTACATACCAAGGATCCCCACCAATACCATCACTAACATTCCAAGGATCCCCACCAATACCATCACTAACATTCCAAGGATCCCCACCAATACCATCACTTACACACCAAGGATCCCCACCAATACCATCACATACATTCCAAGGATCCCCACCAATACCATCACTTAGACACCAAGGATCCCCAACAATACCATCACTTACATACCAAGGATCCCCACCAATACCATCACTTACATACCTAGGATCCCCACCAATACCATCACTTACATACCAAGGATCCCCACCAATACCATCACTTACATACCAAGGATCCCCACCAATACCATCACTAACATTCCAAGGATCCCCACCAATACCATCACTTACATTCTAAGGATCCCCACCAACACCATCACTTACATACCAAGGATCCCCACCAACACCATCACTTACATACCAAGGATCCCCACCAATACCATCACATACATTCCAAGGATCCCCACCAATACCATCACTTAGACACCAAGGATCCCCAACAATACCATCACTTACATACCAAGGATCCCCACCAATACCATCACATACATTCCAAGGATCCCCACCAATACCATCACATACATTCCAAGGATCCCCACCAATACCATCACTTAGACACCAAGGATCCCCACCAACACCATCACTTACATACCAAGGATCCCCACCAATACCATCACATACATTCCAAGGATCCCCACCAATACCATCACTTACATACCAAGGATCCCCACCAATACCATCACTTACACACCAAGGACTCCCACCAATACCATCACTTAGACACCAAGGATCCCCAACAATACCATCACTTACATACCAAGGATCCCCACCAATACCATCACTTACACACCAAGGATCCCCACCAATACCATCACATACATTCCAAGGATCCCCACCAATACCATCACTTATATACTAAGGATCCCCACCAATACCATCACTTACATACCAAGGATCCCCACCAATACCATCACTTACATACCAAGACCATCACTTAGACACCAAGGATCCCCACCAATACCATCACTTAGACACCAAGGATCCCCACCAATACCATCACTTAGACACCAAGGATCCCCAACAATACCATCACTTAGACACCAAGGATCCCCACCAATACCATCACTTAGACACCAAGGATCCCCACCAATACCATCACTTAGACACCAAGGATCCCCACCAATACCATCACTTAGACACCAAGGATCCCCACCAATACCATCACTTAGACACCAAGGATCCCCAACAATACCATCACTTAGACACCAAGGATCCCCACCAATACCATCACTTAGACACCAAGGATCCCCACCAATACCATCACTTAGACACCAAGGATCCCCACCAATACCATCACTTAGACACCAAGGATCCCCAACAATACCATCACTTAGACACCAAGGATCCCCACCAATACCATCACTTACATACCAAGGATCCCCACCAATACCATCACTTACATACCAAGGATCCCCACCAATACCATCACTTACATACCAAGGATCCCCACCAATACCATCACTTACACACCAAGACCATCACTTAGACACCAAGGATCCCCACCAATACCATCACGTAGACACCAAGGATCCCCACCAATACCATCACTTAGACACCAAGGATCTCCAACAATACCATCACTTAGACACCAAGGATCCCCACCAATACCATCACTTAGACACCAAGGATCCCCAACAATACCATCACTTAGACACCAAGGATCCCCACCAATACCATCACTTACACACCAAGGATCCCCACCAATACCATCACTTCGACACCAAGGATCCCCACCAATACCATCACTTAGACACCAAGGATCCCCAACAATACCATCACTTAGACACCAAGGATCCCCACCAATACCATCACTTAGACACCAAGGATCCCCACCAATACCATCACTTAGACACCAAGGATCCCCACCAATACCATCACTTAGACACCAAGGATCCCCAACAATACCATCACTTAGACACCAAGGATCCCCACCAATACCATCACTTAGACACCAAGGATCCCCACCAATACCATCACTTAGACACCAAGGATCCCCACCAATACCATCACTTAGACACCAAGGATCCCCACCAATACCATCACTTAGACACCAAGGATCCCCACCAATACCATCACTTACATACCAAGGATCCCCACCAATACCATCACATACATTCCAAGGATCCCCACCAATACCATCAATAACATACGAAGGATCCCCACCAATACCATCACTTACACACCAAGGATCCCCACCAATACCATCACTTACATACCAAGGATCCCCACCAATACCATCACATACATTCCAAGGATCCCCACCAATACCATCAATAACATACGAAGGATCCCCACCAATACCATCACTTACATACCAAGGATCCCCACCAATACCATCAATAACATACGAAGGATCCCCACCAATACCATCACTTACATACCAAGGATCCCCACCAATACCATCACATACATTCCAAGGATCCCCACCAATACCATCACTTACATTCCAAGGTTCCCCACCGATACCATCACTTACATTCCAAGGATCCCCACCAAGACCATCACTTACATACTAAGGATCCCCACCAATACCATCACTTACATACCAAGGATCCCCACCAACACCATCACTTACATACTAAGGATCCCCACCAATACCATCACTAACATTCCAAGGATCCCCACCAATACCATCACTTACATTCTAAGGATCCCCACCAATACCATCACTTACATACCAAGGATCCCCACCAACACCATCACTTACATACCAAGGATCCCCACCAATACCATCACATACATTCCAAGGATCCCCACCAATACCATCACTTAGACACCAAGGATCCCCAACAATACCATCACTTACATACCAAGGATCCCCACCAATACCATCACATACATTCCAAGGATCCCCACCAATACCATCACATACATTCCAAGGATCCCCACCAATACCATCACTTAGACACCAAGGATCCCCACCAACACCATCACTTACATACCAAGGATCCCCACCAATACCATCACATACATTCCAAGGATCCCCACCAATACCATCACTTACATACCAAGGATCCCCACCAATACCATCACTTACACACCAAGGACTCCCACCAATACCATCACTTAGACACCAAGGATCCCCAACAATACCATCACTTACATACCAAGGATCCCCACCAACACCATCACTTACATTCCAAGGATCCCCACCAATACCATCACTTACATTCCAAGGATCCCCACCAACACCATCACTTACATACCAAGGATCCCCACCAACACCATCACTTACATACCAAGGATCCCCACCAACACCATCACTTACATACCAAGGATCCCCACCAACACCATCACTTACATTCCAAGGATCCCCACCAATACCATCACTTACATTCCAAGGATCCCCACCAACACCATCACTTACATACCAAGGATCCCCACCAACACCATCACTTACATTCCAAGGATCCCCACCAATACCATCACTTACATTCCAAGGATCCCCACCAACACCATCACTAACATACCAAGGATCCCCACCAATACCATCACTTACATTCCAAGGATCCCCACCAACACCATCACTTACATTCCAAGGATCCCCACCAACACCATCACTAACATACCAAGGATCCCCACCAATACCATCACTTACATTCCAAGGATCCCCACCAATACCATCACTTACATTCCAAGGATCCCCACCAATACCATCACTTACATACCAAGGATCCCCACCAATACCATCACTAACATTCTAAGGATCCCCACCAATACCATCACTTACATACCAAGGATCCCCACCAATACCATCACTAACATTCTAAGGATCCCCACCAATACCATCACTTACATACCAAGGATCCCCACCAATACCATCACTAACATTCTAAGGATCCCCACCAACACCATCACTTACATTCCAAGGATCCCCACCAATACCATCACTTACATTCCAAGGATCCCCACCAACACCATCACTTACATTCCAAGGATCCCCACCAACACCATCACTTACATACCAAGGATCCCCACCAATACCATCACTTACATACCAAGGATCCCCACCAACACCATCACTTACATTCCAAGGATCCCCACCAATACCATCACTTACATTCCAAGGATCCCCACCAACACCATCACTTACATACCAAGGATCCCCACCAACACCATCACTTACATACCAAGGATCCCCACCAACACCATCACTTACATACCAAGGATCCCCACCAACACCATCACTTACATTCCAAGGATCCCCACCAATACCATCACTTACATTCCAAGGATCCCCACCAACACCATCACTTACATACCAAGGATCCCCACCAACACCATCACTTACATTCCAAGGATCCCCACCAATACCATCACTTACATTCCAAGGATCCCCACCAACACCATCACTAACATACCAAGGATCCCCACCAATACCATCACTTACATTCCAAGGATCCCCACCAACACCATCACTTACATTCCAAGGATCCCCACCAACACCATCACTAACATACCAAGGATCCCCACCAATACCATCACTTACATTCCAAGGATCCCCACCAATACCATCACTTACATTCCAAGGATCCCCACCAATACCATCACTTACATACCAAGGATCCCCACCAATACCATCACTAACATTCTAAGGATCCCCACCAATACCATCACTTACATACCAAGGATCCCCACCAATACCATCACTAACATTCTAAGGATCCCCACCAATACCATCACTTACATACCAAGGATCCCCACCAATACCATCACTAACATTCTAAGGATCCCCACCAACACCATCACTTACATTCCAAGGATCCCCACCAATACCATCACTTACATTCCAAGGATCCCCACCAACACCATCACTTACATACCAAGGATCCCCACCAATACCATCACTTACATACCAAGGATCCCCACCAACACCATCACTTACATACCAAGGAACCCCACCAATACCATCACTTACATACCAAGGATCCCCACCAACACCATCACTTACATACCAAGGATCCCCACCAATACCATCACTTACATACCAAGGATCCCCACCAACACCATCACTTACATACCAAGGATCCCCACCAATACCATCACTAACATTCCAAGGATCCCCACCAATACCATCACTTACACACCAAGGATCCCCACCAATACCATCACTTACATACCAAGGATCCCCACCAATACCATCACTTACATACCAAGGATCCCCACCAATACCATCACTAACATTCCAAGGATCCCCACCAATACCATCACTTACACACCAAGGATCCCCACCAATACCATCACTAACATTCCAAGGATCCCCACCAATACCATCACTTACATTCCAAGGATCCCCACCAATACCATCACTTACACACCAAGGATCCCCACCAATACCATCACTAACATTCTAAGGATCCCCACCAATACCATCACTTACATACCAAGGATCCCCACCAATACCATCACTTACACACCAAGGATCCCCACCAATACCATCACTTACACACCAAGGATCCCCACCAATACCATCACTAACATTCCAAGGATCCCCACCAATACCATCACTTACATACCAAGGATCCCCACCAATACCATCACTTACACACCAAGGATCCCCACCAATACCATCACTTACACACCAAGGATCCCCACCAATACCATCACTAACATTCCAAGGATCCCCACCAATACCATCACTTACATACCAAGGATCCCCACCAATACCATCACTTACACACCAAGGATCCCCACCAATACCATCACTTACACACCAAGGATCCCCACCAATACCATCACTTACACACCAAGGATCCCCACCAATACCATCACTAACATTCCAAGGATCCCCACCAATACCATCACTTACACACCAAGGATCCCCACCAATACCATCACTTACACACCAAGGATCCCCACCAATACCATCACTTACATTCCAAGGATCCCCACCAATACCATCACTAACATTCCAAGGATCCCCACCAATACCATCACTTACACACCAAGGATCCCCACCAATACCATCACTTACATACCAAGGATCCCCACCAATACCATCACTTACATTCCAAGGATCCCCACCAATACCATCACTTACACACCAAGGATCCCCACCAATACCATCACTTACATACCAAGGATCCCCAGCAATACCATCACTTACATACCAAGGATCCCCACCAATACCATCACTTACACACCAAGGATCCCCACCAATACCATCACTTACACACCAAGGATCCCCACCAATACCATCACTAACATTCCAAGGATCCCCACCAATACCATCACTTACATTCCAAGGATCCCCACCAATACCATCACTAACATTCTAAGGATCCCCACCAATACCATCACTTACACACCAAGGATCCCCACCAATACCATCACTTACATACCAAGGATCCCCAGCAATACCATCACTTACATACCAAGGATCCCCACCAATACCATCACTTACACACCAAGGATCCCCACCAATACCATCACTTACACACCAAGGATCCCCACCAATACCATCACTAACATTCCAAGGATCCCCACCAATACCATCACTTACATTCCAAGGATCCCCACCAATACCATCACTAACATTCTAAGGATCCCCACCAATACCATCACTTACACACCAAGGATCCCCACCAATACCATCACTTACACACCAAGGATCCCCACCAATACCATCACTTACATACCAAGGATCCCCACCAATACCATCACTTACACACCAAGGATCCCCACCAATACCATCACTTACATACCAAGGATCCCCACCAATACCATCACTAACATACCAAGGATCCCCACCAATACCATCACTAACATTCCAAGGATCCCCACCAATACCATCACTAACATTCTAAGGATCCCCACCAATACCATCACTAACATTCCAAGGATCCCCACCAATACCATCACTTACATACCAAGGATCCCCACCAATACCATCACTTACATACCAAGGATCCCCACCAATACCATCACTAACATTCTAAGGATCCCCACCAATACCATCACTAACATTCCAAGGATCCCCACCAATACCATCACTAACATTCTAAGGATCCCCACCAATACCATCACTAACATACCAAGGATCCCCACCAATACCATCACTAACATTCCAAGGATCCCCACCAATACCATCACTAACATTCCAAGGATCCCCACCAATACCATCACTTACATACCAAGGATCCCCACCAATACCATCACTTACACACCAAGGATCCCCACCAATACCATCACTAACATACCAAGGATCCCCACCAATACCATCACTAACATACCAAGGATCCCCACCAATACCATCACTAACATACCAAGGATCCCCACCAATACCATCACTAACATACCAAGGATCCCCACCAATACCATCACTAACATACCAAGGATCCCCACCAATACCATCACTAACATTCCAAGGATCCCCACCAATACCATCACTAACATTCCAAGGATCCCCACCAATACCATCACTTACATACCAAGGATCCCCACCAATACCATCACTTACATACCAAGGATCCCCACCAATACCATCACTTACACACCAAGGATCCCCACCAATACCATCACTTACACACCAAGGATCCCCACCAATACCATCACTTACACACCAAGGATCCCCACCAATACCATCACTTACACACCAAGGATCCCCACCAATACCATCACTTACACACCAAGGATCCCCACCAATACCATCACTTACATACCAAGGATCCCCACCAATACCATCACTTACACACCAAGGATCCCCACCAATACCATCACTTACATACCAAGGATCCCCACCAATACCATCACTTACACACCAAGGATCCCCACCAATACCATCACTTACATACCAAGGATCCCCACCAATACCATCACTTACACACCAAGGATCCCCACCAATACCATCACTTACATACCAAGGATCCCCACCAATACCATCACTTACACACCAAGGATCCCCACCAATACCATCACTTACATACCAAGGATCCCCACCAATACCATCACTAACATTCCAAGGATCCCCACCAATACCATCACTAACATTCCAAGGATCCCCACCAATACCATCACTTACACACCAAGGATCCCCACCAATACCATCACTTACACACCAAGGATCCCCACCAATACCATCACTTACACACCAAGGATCCCCACCAATACCATCACTTACACACCAAGGATCCCCACCAATACCATCACTTACACACCAAGGATCCCCACCAATACCATCACTTACACACCAAGGATCCCCACCAATACCATCACTTACATACCAAGGATCCCCACCAATACCATCACTTACATACCAAGGATCCCCACCAATACCATCACTAACATTCCAAGGATCCCCACCAATACCATCACTAACATTCCAAGGATCCCCACCAATACCATCACTTACACACCAAGGATCCCCACCAATACCATCACTTACACACCAAGGATCCCCACCAATACCATCACTTACACACCAAGGATCCCCACCAATACCATCACTTACACACCAAGGATCCCCACCAATACCATCACTTACACACCAAGGATCCCCACCAATACCATCACTTACACACCAAGGATCCCCACCAATACCATCACTTACATACCAAGGATCCCCACCAATACCATCACTTACACACCAAGGATCCCCACCAATACCATCACTTACATACCAAGGATCCCCACCAATACCATCACTTACACACCAAGGATCCCCACCAATACCATCACTTACATACCAAGGATCCCCACCAATACCATCACTTACATACCAAGGATCCCCACCAATACCATCACTAACATTCCAAGGATCCCCACCAATACCATCACTTACACACCAAGGATCCCCACCAATACCATCACTTACACACCAAGGATCCCCACCAATACCATCACTTACACACCAAGGATCCACACCAATACCATCACTAACATTCTAAGGATCCCCACCAATACCATCACTAACATTCCAAGGATCCCCACCAATACCATCACTTACATACCAAGGATCCCCACCAATACCATCACTTACACACCAAGGATCCCCACCAGTACCATCACTAACATACCAAGGATCCCCACCAATACCATCACTAACATTCCAAGGATCCCCACCAATACCATCACTTACATACCAAGGATCCCCACCAATACCATCACTTACATACCAAGGATCCCCACCAATACCATCACTAACATTCCAAGGATCCCCACCAATACCATCACTTACACACCAAGGATCCCCACCAATACCATCACTTACACACCAAGGATCCCCACCAATACCATCACTTACACACCAAGGATCCCCACCAATACCATCACTTACACACCAAGGATCCCCACCAATACCATCACTAACATTCCAAGGATCCCCACCAATACCATCACTAACATTCCAAGGATCCCCACCAATACCATCACTTACACACCAAGGATCCCCACCAATACCATCACTAACATTCCAAGGATCCCCACCAATACCATCACTTACACACCAAGGATCCCCACCAACACCATCACTTACACACCAAGGATCCCCACCAACACCATCACTTACACACCAAGGATCCCCACCAACACCATCACTTACACACCAAGGATCCCCACCAATACCATCACTAACATTCCAAGGATCCCCACCAATACCATCACTTACACACCAAGGATCCCCACCAATACCATCACTTACATACCAAGGATCCCCACCAATACCATCACTTACATACCAAGGATCCCCACCAATACCATCACTAACATACCAAGGATCCCCACCAATACCATCACTTACATACCAAGGATCCCCACCAATACCATCACTAACATACCAAGGATCCCCACCAATACCATCACTTACACACCAAGGATCCCCACCAATACCATCACTTACACACCAAGGATCCCCACCAATACCATCACTTACACACCAAGGATCCCCACCAATACCATCACTTACATACCAAGGATCCCCACCAATACCATCACTTACACACCAAGGATCCCCACCAATACCATCACTTACATACCAAGGATCCCCACCAATACCATCACTAACATACCAAGGATCCCCACCAATACCATCACTTACACACCAAGGATCCCCACCAATACCATCACTTACATACCAAGGATCCCCACCAACACCATCACTAACATTCCAAGGATCCCCACCAATACCATCACTTACATACCAAGGATCCCCACCAATACCATCACTAACATACCAAGGATCCCCACCAATACCATCACTTACACACCAAGGATCCCCACCAATACCATCACTTACATACCAAGGATCCCCACCAACACCATCACTAACATTCCAAGGATCCCCACCAATACCATCACTTACACACCAAGGATCCCCACCAATACCATCACTAACATACCAAGGATCCCCACCAATACCATCACTAACATTCCAAGGATCCCCACCAATACCATCACTTACATACCAAGGATCCCCACCAATACCATCACTTACATACCAAGGATCCCCACCAATACCATCACTAACATTCCAAGGATCCCCACCAATACCATCACTTACACACCAAGGATCCCCACCAACACCATCACTTACACACCAAGGATACCACCAACACCATCACTTACACACCAAGGATCCCCACCAATACCATCACTTACATACCAAGGATCCCCACCAATACCATCACTAACATTCCAAGGATCCCCACCAATACCATCACTTACATACCAAGGATCCCCACCAATACCATCACTTACATACCAAGGATCCCCACCAATACCATCACTAACATACCAAGGATCCCCACCAATACCATCACTTACACACCAAGGATCCCCACCAATACCATCACTAACATTCCAGGGATCCCCACCAATACCATCACTTACATTCTAAGGATCCCCACCAACACCATCACTTACATACCAAGGATCCCCACCAACACCATCACTTACATACCAAGGATCCCCACCAATACCATCACTAACATTCCAAGGATCCCCACCAATACCATCACTTACATTCTAAGGATCCCCACCAACACCATCACTTACATACCAAGGATCCCCACCAATACCATCACTAACATTCCAAGGATCCCCACCAATACCATCACTAACATTCCAAGGATCCCCACCAATACCATCACTTACACACCAAGGATCCCCACCAATACCATCACATACATTCCAAGGATCCCCACCAATACCATCACTTAGACACCAAGGATCCCCAACAATACCATCACTTACATACCAAGGATCCCCACCAATACCATCACTTACATACCTAGGATCCCCACCAATACCATCACTTACATACCAAGGATCCCCACCAATACCATCACTTACATACCAAGGATCCCCACCAATACCATCACTAACATTCCAAGGATCCCCACCAATACCATCACTTACATTCTAAGGATCCCCACCAACACCATCACTTACATACCAAGGATCCCCACCAACACCATCACTTACATACCAAGGATCCCCACCAATACCATCACATACATTCCAAGGATCCCCACCAATACCATCACTTAGACACCAAGGAACCCCAACAATACCATCACTTACATACCAAGGATCCCCACCAATACCATCACATACATTCCAAGGATCCCCACCAATACCATCACATACATTCCAAGGATCCCCACCAATACCATCACTTAGACACCAAGGATCCCCACCAACACCATCACTTACATACCAAGGATCCCCACCAATACCATCACATACATTCCAAGGATCCCCACCAATACCATCACTTACATACCAAGGATCCCCACCAATACCATCACTTACACACCAAGGACTCCCACCAATACCATCACTTAGACACCAAGGATCCCCAACAATACCATCACTTACATACCAAGGATCCCCACCAATACCATCACTTACACACCAAGGATCCCCACCAATACCATCACATACATTCCAAGGATCCCCACCAATACCATCACTTATATACTAAGGATCCCCACCAATACCATCACTTACATACCAAGGATCCCCACCAATACCATCACTTACATACCAAGACCATCACTTAGACACCAAGGATCCCCACCAATACCATCACTTAGACACCAAGGATCCCCACCAATACCATCACTTAGACACCAAGGATCCCCAACAATACCATCACTTAGACACCAAGGATCCCCACCAATACCATCACTTAGACACCAAGGATCCCCACCAATACCATCACTTAGACACCAAGGATCCCCACCAATACCATCACTTAGACACCAAGGATCCCCACCAATACCATCACTTAGACACCAAGGATCCCCAACAATACCATCACTTAGACACCAAGGATCCCCACCAATACCATCACTTAGACACCAAGGATCCCCACCAATACCATCACTTAGACACCAAGGATCCCCACCAATACCATCACTTAGACACCAAGGATCCCCAACAATACCATCACTTAGACACCAAGGATCCCCACCAATACCATCACTTACATACCAAGGATCCCCACCAATACCATCACTTACATACCAAGGATCCCCACCAATACCATCACTTACATACCAAGGATCCCCACCAATACCATCACTTACACACCAAGACCATCACTTAGACACCAAGGATCCCCACCAATACCATCACGTAGACACCAAGGATCCCCACCAATACCATCACTTAGACACCAAGGATCTCCAACAATACCATCACTTAGACACCAAGGATCCCCACCAATACCATCACTTAGACACCAAGGATCCCCAACAATACCATCACTTAGACACCAAGGATCCCCACCAATACCATCACTTACACACCAAGGATCCCCACCAATACCATCACTTCGACACCAAGGATCCCCACCAATACCATCACTTAGACACCAAGGATCCCCAACAATACCATCACTTAGACACCAAGGATCCCCACCAATACCATCACTTAGACACCAAGGATCCCCACCAATACCATCACTTAGACACCAAGGATCCCCACCAATACCATCACTTAGACACCAAGGATCCCCAACAATACCATCACTTAGACACCAAGGATCCCCACCAATACCATCACTTAGACACCAAGGATCCCCACCAATACCATCACTTAGACACCAAGGATCCCCACCAATACCATCACTTAGACACCAAGGATCCCCACCAATACCATCACTTAGACACCAAGGATCCCCACCAATACCATCACTTACATACCAAGGATCCCCACCAATACCATCACATACATTCCAAGGATCCCCACCAATACCATCAATAACATACGAAGGATCCCCACCAATACCATCACTTACACACCAAGGATCCCCACCAATACCATCACTTACATACCAAGGATCCCCACCAATACCATGACATACATTCCAAGGATCCCCACCAATACCATCAATAACATACGAAGGATCCCCACCAATACCATCACTTACATACCAAGGATCCCCACCAATACCATCAATAACATACGAAGGATCCCCACCAATACCATCACTTACATACCAAGGATCCCCACCAATACCATCACATACATTCCAAGGATCCCCACCAATACCATCACTTACATTCCAAGGATCCCCACCGATACCATCACTTACATTCCAAGGATCCCCACCAAGACCATCACTTACATACTAAGGATCCCCACCAATACCATCACTTACATACCAAGGATCCCCACCAACACCATCACTTACATACTAAGGATCCCCACCAATACCATCACTAACATTCCAAGGATCCCCACCAATACCATCACTTACATTCTAAGGATCCCCACCAATACCATCACTTACATACCAAGGATCCCCACCAACACCATCACTTACATACCAAGGATCCCCACCAATACCATCACATACATTCCAAGGATCCCCACCAATACCATCACTTAGACACCAAGGATCCCCAACAATACCATCACTTACATACCAAGGATCCCCACCAATACCATCACATACATTCCAAGGATCCCCACCAATACCATCACATACATTCCAAGGATCCCCACCAATACCATCACTTAGACACCAAGGATCCCCACCAACACCATCACTTACATACCAAGGATCCCCACCAATACCATCACATACATTCCAAGGATCCCCACCAATACCATCACTTACATACCAAGGATCCCCACCAATACCATCACTTACACACCAAGGACTCCCACCAATACCATCACTTAGACACCAAGGATCCCCAACAATACCATCACTTACATACCAAGGATCCCCACCAACACCATCACTTACATTCCAAGGATCCCCACCAATACCATCACTTACATTCCAAGGATCCCCACCAACACCATCACTTACATACCAAGGATCCCCACCAACACCATCACTTACATACCAAGGATCCCCACCAACACCATCACTTACATACCAAGGATCCCCACCAACACCATCACTTACATTCCAAGGATCCCCACCAATACCATCACTTACATTCCAAGGATCCCCACCAACACCATCACTTACATACCAAGGATCCCCACCAACACCATCACTTACATTCCAAGGATCCCCACCAATACCATCACTTACATTCCAAGGATCCCCACCAACACCATCACTAACATACCAAGGATCCCCACCAATACCATCACTTACATTCCAAGGATCCCCACCAACACCATCACTTACATTCCAAGGATCCCCACCAACACCATCACTAACATACCAAGGATCCCCACCAATACCATCACTTACATTCCAAGGATCCCCACCAATACCATCACTTACATTCCAAGGATCCCCACCAATACCATCACTTACATACCAAGGATCCCCACCAATACCATCACTAACATTCTAAGGATCCCCACCAATACCATCACTTACATACCAAGGATCCCCACCAATACCATCACTAACATTCTAAGGATCCCCACCAATACCATCACTTACATACCAAGGATCCCCACCAATACCATCACTAACATTCTAAGGATCCCCACCAACACCATCACTTACATTCCAAGGATCCCCACCAATACCATCACTTACATTCCAAGGATCCCCACCAACACCATCACTTACATACCAAGGATCCCCACCAATACCATCACTTACATACCAAGGATCCCCACCAACACCATCACTTACATACCAAGGATCCCCACCAATACCATCACTTACATACCAAGGATCCCCACCAACACCATCACTTACATACCAAGGATCCCCACCAATACCATCACTTACATACCAAGGATCCCCACCAACACCATCACTTACATACCAAGGATCCCCACCAATACCATCACTAACATTCCAAGGATCCCCACCAATACCATCACTTACACACCAAGGATCCCCACCAATACCATCACTTACATACCAAGGATCCCCACCAATACCATCACTTACATACCAAGGATCCCCACCAATACCATCACTAACATTCCAAGGATCCCCACCAATACCATCACTTACACACCAAGGATCCCCACCAATACCATCACTAACATTCCAAGGATCCCCACCAATACCATCACTTACATTCCAAGGATCCCCACCAATACCATCACTTACACACCAAGGATCCCCACCAATACCATCACTAACATTCTAAGGATCCCCACCAATACCATCACTTACATACCAAGGATCCCCACCAATACCATCACTTACACACCAAGGATCCCCACCAATACCATCACTTACACACCAAGGATCCCCACCAATACCATCACTAACATTCCAAGGATCCCCACCAATACCATCACTTACATACCAAGGATCCCCACCAATACCATCACTTACACACCAAGGATCCCCACCAATACCATCACTTACACACCAAGGATCCCCACCAATACCATCACTAACATTCCAAGGATCCCCACCAATACCATCACTTACATACCAAGGATCCCCACCAATACCATCACTTACACACCAAGGATCCCCACCAATACCATCACTTACACACCAAGGATCCCCACCAATACCATCACTTACACACCAAGGATCCCCACCAATACCATCACTAACATTCCAAGGATCCCCACCAATACCATCACTTACACACCAAGGATCCCCACCAATACCATCACTTACACACCAAGGATCCCCACCAATACCATCACTTACATTCCAAGGATCCCCACCAATACCATCACTAACATTCCAAGGATCCCCACCAATACCATCACTTACACACCAAGGATCCCCACCAATACCATCACTTACATACCAAGGATCCCCACCAATACCATCACTTACATTCCAAGGATCCCCACCAATACCATCACTTACACACCAAGGATCCCCACCAATACCATCACTTACATACCAAGGATCCCCAGCAATACCATCACTTACATACCAAGGATCCCCACCAATACCATCACTTACACACCAAGGATCCCCACCAATACCATCACTTACACACCAAGGATCCCCACCAATACCATCACTAACATTCCAAGGATCCCCACCAATACCATCACTTACATTCCAAGGATCCACACCAATACCATCACTAACATTCTAAGGATCCCCACCAATACCATCACTTACACACCAAGGATCCCCACCAATACCATCACTTACATACCAAGGATCCCCAGCAATACCATCACTTACATACCAAGGATCCCCACCAATACCATCACTTACACACCAAGGATCCCCACCAATACCATCACTTACACACCAAGGATCCCCACCAATACCATCACTAACATTCCAAGGATCCCCACCAATACCATCACTTACATTCCAAGGATCCCCACCAATACCATCACTAACATTCTAAGGATCCCCACCAATACCATCACTTACACACCAAGGATCCCCACCAATACCATCACTTACACACCAAGGATCCCCACCAATACCATCACTTACATACCAAGGATCCCCACCAATACCATCACTTACACACCAAGGATCCCCACCAATACCATCACTTACATACCAAGGATCCCCACCAATACCATCACTAACATACCAAGGATCCCCACCAATACCATCACTAACATTCCAAGGATCCCCACCAATACCATCACTAACATTCTAAGGATCCCCACCAATACCATCACTAACATTCCAAGGATCCCCACCAATACCATCACTTACATACCAAGGATCCCCACCAATACCATCACTTACATACCAAGGATCCCCACCAATACCATCACTAACATTCTAAGGATCCCCACCAATACCATCACTAACATACCAAGGATCCCCACCAATACCATCACTAACATTCCAAGGATCCCCACCAATACCATCACTAACATTCCAAGGATCCCCACCAATACCATCACTTACATACCAAGGATCCCCACCAATACCATCACTTACACACCAAGGATCCCCACCAATACCATCACTAACATACCAAGGATCCCCACCAATACCATCACTAACATACCAAGGATCCCCACCAATACCATCACTAACATACCAAGGATCCCCACCAATACCATCACTAACATACCAAGGATCCCCACCAATACCATCACTTACATACCAAGGATCCCCACCAATACCATCACTAACATTCCAAGGATCCCCACCAATACCATCACTAACATTCTAAGGATCCCCACCAATACCATCACTAACATACCAAGGATCCCCACCAATACCATCACTAACATTCCAAGGATCCCCACCAATACCATCACTAACATTCCAAGGATCCCCACCAATACCATCACTTACATACCAAGGATCCCCACCAATACCATCACTTACACACCAAGGATCCCCACCAATACCATCACTAACATACCAAGGATCCCCACCAATACCATCACTAACATACCAAGGATCCCCACCAATACCATCACTAACATACCAAGGATCCCCACCAATACCATCACTTACATACCAAGGATCCCCACCAATACCATCACTAACATACCAAGGATCCCCACCAATACCATCACTAACATTCCAAGGATCCCCACCAATACCATCACTTACATACCAAGGATCCCCACCAATACCATCACTTACATACCAAGGATCCCCACCAATACCATCACTTACACACCAAGGATCCCCACCAATACCATCACTTACACACCAAGGATCCCCACCAATACCATCACTTACACACCAAGGATCCCCACCAATACCATCACTTACACACCAAGGATCCCCACCAATACCATCACTTACACACCAAGGATCCCCACCAATACCATCACTTACATACCAAGGATCCCCACCAATACCATCACTTACACACCAAGGATCCCCACCAATACCATCACTTACATACCAAGGATCCCCACCAATACCATCACTTACACACCAAGGATCCCCACCAATACCATCACTTACATACCAAGGATCCCCACCAATACCATCACTTACACACCAAGGATCCCCACCAATACCATCACTTACATACCAAGGATCCCCACCAATACCATCACTTACACACCAAGGATCCCCACCAATACCATCACTTACATACCAAGGATCCCCACCAATACCATCACTAACATTCCAAGGATCCCCACCAATACCATCACTAACATTCCAAGGATCCCCACCAATACCATCACTTACACACCAAGGATCCCCACCAATACCATCACTTACACACCAAGGATCCCCACCAATACCATCACTTACACACCAAGGATCCCCACCAATACCATCACTTACACACCAAGGATCCCCACCAATACCATCACTTACACACCAAGGATCCCCACCAATACCATCACTTACACACCAAGGATCCCCACCAATACCATCACTTACATACCAAGGATCCCCACCAATACCATCACTTACATACCAAGGATCCCCACCAATACCATCACTAACATTCCAAGGATCCCCACCAATACCATCACTAACATTCCAAGGATCCCCACCAATACCATCACTTACACACCAAGGATCCCCACCAATACCATCACTTACACACCAAGGATCCCCACCAATACCATCACTTACACACCAAGGATCCCCACCAATACCATCACTTACACACCAAGGATCCCCACCAATACCATCACTTACACACCAAGGATCCCCACCAATACCATCACTTACACACCAAGGATCCCCACCAATACCATCACTTACATACCAAGGATCCCCACCAATACCATCACTTACACACCAAGGATCCCCACCAATACCATCACTTACATACCAAGGATCCCCACCAATACCATCACTTACACACCAAGGATCCCCACCAATACCATCACTTACATACCAAGGATCCCCACCAATACCATCACTTACATACCAAGGATCCCCACCAATACCATCACTAACATTCCAAGGATCCCCACCAATACCATCACTTACACACCAAGGATCCCCACCAATACCATCACTTACACACCAAGGATCCCCACCAATACCATCACTTACACACCAAGGATCCACACCAATACCATCACTAACATTCTAAGGATCCCCACCAATACCATCACTAACATTCCAAGGATCCCCACCAATACCATCACTTACATACCAAGGATCCCCACCAATACCATCACTTACACACCAAGGATCCCCACCAGTACCATCACTAACATACCAAGGATCCCCACCAATACCATCACTAACATTCCAAGGATCCCCACCAATACCATCACTTACATACCAAGGATCCCCACCAATACCATCACTTACATACCAAGGATCCCCACCAATACCATCACTAACATTCCAAGGATCCCCACCAATACCATCACTTACACACCAAGGATCCCCACCAATACCATCACTTACACACCAAGGATCCCCACCAATACCATCACTTACACACCAAGGATCCCCACCAATACCATCACTTACACACCAAGGATCCCCACCAATACCATCACTAACATTCCAAGGATCCCCACCAATACCATCACTAACATTCCAAGGATCCCCACCAATACCATCACTTACACACCAAGGATCCCCACCAATACCATCACTAACATTCCAAGGATCCCCACCAATACCATCACTTACACACCAAGGATCCCCACCAACACCATCACTTACACACCAAGGATCCCCACCAACACCATCACTTACACACCAAGGATCCCCACCAACACCATCACTTACACACCAAGGATCCCCACCAATACCATCACTAACATTCCAAGGATCCCCACCAATACCATCACTTACACACCAAGGATCCCCACCAATACCATCACTTACATACCAAGGATCCCCACCAATACCATCACTTACATACCAAGGATCCCCACCAATACCATCACTAACATACCAAGGATCCCCACCAATACCATCACTTACACACCAAGGATCCCCACCAATACCATCACTTACACACCAAGGATCCCCACCAATACCATCACTTACACACCAAGGATCCCCACCAATACCATCACTTACATACCAAGGATCCCCACCAATACCATCACTTACACACCAAGGATCCCCACCAATACCATCACTTACATACCAAGGATCCCCACCAATACCATCACTAACATACCAAGGATCCCCACCAATACCATCACTTACACACCAAGGATCCCCACCAATACCATCACTTACATACCAAGGATCCCCACCAACACCATCACTAACATTCCAAGGATCCCCACCAATACCATCACTTACATACCAAGGATCCCCACCAATACCATCACTAACATACCAAGGATCCCCACCAATACCATCACTAACATACCAAGGATCCCCACCAATACCATCACATACATTCCAAGGATCCCCACCAATACCATCACTTACATACCAAGGATCCCCACCAACACCATCACTAACATTCCAAGGATCCCCACCAATACCATCACTTACACACCAAGGATCCCCACCAATACCATCACTAACATACCAAGGATCCCCACCAATACCATCACTAACATTCCAAGGATCCCCACCAATACCATCACTTACATACCAAGGATCCCCACCAATACCATCACTTACATACCAAGGATCCCCACCAATACCATCACTAACATTCCAAGGATCCCCACCAATACCATCACTTACACACCAAGGATCCCCACCAACACCATCACTTACACACCAAGGATCCCCACCAACACCATCACTTACACACCAAGGATCCCCACCAATACCATCACTTACATACCAAGGATCCCCACCAATACCATCACTAACATTCCAAGGATCCCCACCAATACCATCACTTACATACCAAGTATCCCCACCAATACCATCACTTACATACCAAGGATCCCCACCAATACCATCACTAACATACCAAGGATCCCCACCAATACCATCACTTACACACCAAGGATCCCCACCAATACCATCACTAACATTCCAAGGATCCCCACCAATACCATCACTTACATTCTAAGGATCCCCACCAACACCATCACTTACATACCAAGGATCCCCACCAACACCATCACTTACATACCAAGGATCCCCACCAATACCATCACTAACATTCCAAGGATCCCCACCAATACCATCACTTACATTCTAAGGATCCCCACCAACACCATCACTTACATACCAAGGATCCCCACCAATACCATCACTAACATTCCAAGGATCCCCACCAATACCATCACTAACATTCCAAGGATCCCCACCAATACCATCACTTACACACCAAGGATCCCCACCAATACCATCACATACATTCCAAGGATCCCCACCAATACCATCACTTAGACACCAAGGATCCCCAACAATACCATCACTTACATACCAAGGATCCCCACCAATACCATCACTTACATACCTAGGATCCCCACCAATACCATCACTTACATACCAAGGATCCCCACCAATACCATCACTTACATACCAAGGATCCCCACCAATACCATCACTAACATTCCAAGGATCCCCACCAATACCATCACTTACATTCTAAGGATCCCCACCAACACCATCACTTACATACCAAGGATCCCCACCAACACCATCACTTACATACCAAGGATCCCCACCAATACCATCACATACATTCCAAGGATCCCCACCAATACCATCACTTAGACACCAAGGATCCCCAACAATACCATCACTTACATACCAAGGATCCCCACCAATACCATCACATACATTCCAAGGATCCCCACCAATACCATCACATACATTCCAAGGATCCCCACCAATACCATCACTTAGACACCAAGGATCCCCACCAACACCATCACTTACATACCAAGGATCCCCACCAATACCATCACATACATTCCAAGGATCCCCACCAATACCATCACTTACATACCAAGGATCCCCACCAATACCATCACTTACACACCAAGGACTCCCACCAATACCATCACTTAGACACCAAGGATCCCCAACAATACCATCACTTACATACCAAGGATCCCCACCAATACCATCACTTACACACCAAGGATCCCCACCAATACCATCACATACATTCCAAGGATCCCCACCAATACCATCACTTATATACTAAGGATCCCCACCAATACCATCACTTACATACCAAGGATCCCCACCAATACCATCACTTACATACCAAGACCATCACTTAGACACCAAGGATCCCCACCAATACCATCACTTAGACACCAAGGATCCCCACCAATACCATCACTTAGACACCAAGGATCCCCAACAATACCATCACTTAGACACCAAGGATCCCCACCAATACCATCACTTAGACACCAAGGATCCCCACCAATACCATCACTTAGACACCAAGGATCCCCACCAATACCATCACTTAGACACCAAGGATCCCCACCAATACCATCACTTAGACACCAAGGATCCCCAACAATACCATCACTTAGACACCAAGGATCCCCACCAATACCATCACTTAGACACCAAGGATCCCCACCAATACCATCACTTAGACACCAAGGATCCCCACCAATACCATCACTTAGACACCAAGGATCCCCAACAATACCATCACTTAGACACCAAGGATCCCCACCAATACCATCACTTACATACCAAGGATCCCCACCAATACCATCACTTACATACCAAGGATCCCCACCAATACCATCACTTACATACCAAGGATCCCCACCAATACCATCACTTACACACCAAGACCATCACTTAGACACCAAGGATCCCCACCAATACCATCACGTAGACACCAAGGATCCCCACCAATACCATCACTTAGACACCAAGGATCCCCAACAATACCATCACTTAGACACCAAGGATCCCCACCAATACCATCACTTAGACACCAAGGATCCCCAACAATACCATCACTTAGACACCAAGGATCCCCACCAATACCATCACTTACACACCAAGGATCCCCACCAATACCATCACTTCGACACCAAGGATCCCCACCAATACCATCACTTAGACACCAAGGATCCCCAACAATACCATCACTTAGACACCAAGGATCCCCACCAATACCATCACTTAGACACCAAGGATCCCCACCAATACCATCACTTAGACACCAAGGATCCCCACCAATACCATCACTTAGACACCAAGGATCCCCAACAATACCATCACTTAGACACCAAGGATCCCCACCAATACCATCACTTAGACACCAAGGATCCCCACCAATACCATCACTTAGACACCAAGGATCCCCACCAATACCATCACTTAGACACCAAGGATCCCCACCAATACCATCACTTAGACACCAAGGATCCCCACCAATACCATCACTTACATACCAAGGATCCCCACCAATACCATCACATACATTCCAAGGATCCCCACCAATACCATCAATAACATACGAAGGATCCCCACCAATACCATCACTTACACACCAAGGATCCCCACCAATACCATCACTTACATACCAAGGATCCCCACCAATACCATCACATACATTCCAAGGATCCCCACCAATACCATCAATAACATACGAAGGATCCCCACCAATACCATCACTTACATACCAAGGATCCCCACCAATACCATCAATAACATACGAAGGATCCCCACCAATACCATCACTTACATACCAAGGATCCCCACCAATACCATCACATACATTCCAAGGATCCCCACCAATACCATCACTTACATTCCAAGGATCCCCACCGATACCATCACTTACATTCCAAGGATCCCCACCAAGACCATCACTTACATACTAAGGATCCCCACCAATACCATCACTTACATACCAAGGATCCCCACCAACACCATCACTTACATACTAAGGATCCCCACCAATACCATCACTAACATTCCAAGGATCCCCACCAATACCATCACTTACATTCTAAGGATCCCCACCAATACCATCACTTACATACCAAGGATCCCCACCAACACCATCACTTACATACCAAGGATCCCCACCAATACCATCACATACATTCCAAGGATCCCCACCAATACCATCACTTAGACACCAAGGATCCCCAACAATACCATCACTTACATACCAAGGATCCCCACCAATACCATCACATACATTCCAAGGATCCCCACCAATACCATCACATACATTCCAAGGATCCCCACCAATACCATCACTTAGACACCAAGGATCCCCACCAACACCATCACTTACATACCAAGGATCCCCACCAATACCATCACATACATTCCAAGGATCCCCACCAATACCATCACTTACATACCAAGGATCCCCACCAATACCATCACTTACACACCAAGGACTCCCACCAATACCATCACTTAGACACCAAGGATCCCCAACAATACCATCACTTACATACCAAGGATCCCCACCAATACCATCACTTACACACCAAGGATCCCCACCAATACCATCACATACATTCCAAGGATCCCCACCAATACCATCACATACATTCCAAGGATCCCCACCAATACCATCACTTATATACTAAGGATCCCCACCAATACCATCACTTACATACCAAGGATCCCCACCAATACCATCACTTACATACCAAGACCATCACTTAGACACCAAGGATCCCCACCAATACCATCACTTAGACACCAAGGATCCCCACCAATACCATCACTTAGACACCAAGGATCCCCAACAATACCATCACTTAGACACCAAGGATCCCCACCAATACCATCACTTAGACACCAAGGATCCCCACCAATACCATCACTTAGACACCAAGGATCCCCACCAATACCATCACTTAGACACCAAGGATCCCCACCAATACCATCACTTAGACACCAAGGATCCCCAACAATACCATCACTTAGACACCAAGGATCCCCACCAATACCATCACTTAGACACCAAGGATCCCCACCAATACCATCACTTAGACACCAAGGATCCCCACCAATACCATCACTTAGACACCAAGGATCCCCAACAATACCATCACTTAGACACCAAGGATCCCCACCAATACCATCACTTACATACCAAGGATCCCCACCAATACCATCACTTACATACCAAGGATCCCCACCAATACCATCACTTACATACCAAGGATCCCCACCAATACCATCACTTACACACCAAGACCATCACTTAGACACCAAGGATCCCCACCAATACCATCACGTAGACACCAAGGATCCCCACCAATACCATCACTTAGACACCAAGGATCCCCAACAATACCATCACTTAGACACCAAGGATCCCCACCAATACCATCACTTAGACACCAAGGATCCCCAACAATACCATCACTTAGACACCAAGGATCCCCACCAATACCATCACTTACACACCAAGGATCCCCACCAATACCATCACTTCGACACCAAGGATCCCCACCAATACCATCACTTAGACACCAAGGATCCCCAACAATACCATCACTTAGACACCAAGGATCCCCACCAATACCATCACTTAGACACCAAGGATCCCCACCAATACCATCACTTAGACACCAAGGATCCCCACCAATACCATCACTTAGACACCAAGGATCCCCAACAATACCATCACTTAGACACCAAGGATCCCCACCAATACCATCACTTAGACACCAAGGATCCCCACCAATACCATCACTTAGACACCAAGGATCCCCACCAATACCATCACTTAGACACCAAGGATCCCCACCAATACCATCACTTAGACACCAAGGATCCCCACCAATACCATCACTTACATACCAAGGATCCCCACCAATACCATCACATACATTCCAAGGATCCCCACCAATACCATCAATAACATACGAAGGATCCCCACCAATACCATCACTTACACACCAAGGATCCCCACCAATACCATCACTTACATACCAAGGATCCCCACCAATACCATCACATACATTCCAAGGATCCCCACCAATACCATCAATAACATACGAAGGATCCCCACCAATACCATCACTTACATACCAAGGATCCCCACCAATACCATCAATAACATACGAAGGATCCCCACCAATACCATCACTTACATACCAAGGATCCCCACCAATACCATCACATACATTCCAAGGATCCCCACCAATACCATCACTTACATTCCAAGGATCCCCACCAATACCATCACTTACATTCCAAGGATCCCCACCAAGACCATCACTTAGACACCAAGGATCCCCACCAATACCATCACTTAGACACCAAGGATCCCCACTGTGAAAAATGTTTGAAGGTGATTAAGCTCGCACCATTCTATGAAAAGTGATGGAATGCAAAGTATGTAGATTAGAGTTTGAGAGTAGACAGTACTAGCTCATGGGCCCCTTCTTATCTTGAACCCCAAGGATGCAAGGATCTGGTTCAGGCTGGTACAGTGACCTAAGATAGTCTATAGCTAGTACCGCGCTTGCTTAGTAGAGACATGAATATTAATTTAGATGCCCCTAAGGAGGGAATAAACTAATTAACATAACATGCGATATATGAAGAGGGAGGAACTGAGAGATACCTGGATTGTTGGAAGGGAGAAGGAGAATGTTTTAATGTATTGGGATTCTGATGGGAAGAAGGTAAATGAAGGTGTGGTGATGTTGAGCGCGGGACTGTACAAAGGAGTGATGATTTTTTAGCATCCGGTGTGTCACCAGACCAGGGACACCCGACACTGCAGACTCGAAATGAAGCTGAACCTGTTCTCCAAGACTTTGTCTCCAGAGTAGTGATTGTGAACACTTTATATTTCACAAGCTTGGGGACTCATCCAGGATCTTCAACTCCCACCACTTGGTGACTGGCTATTGAAGAACGAGAAGATGCACCCCACTGGTCTCCGATTTCCTTGCTTGCCGTCAGCGGTTTGAGCGAGTGATATCCGGACAGGAGATTCTGGAGAACAGTACCTAGGAAAACTCCGGTAGAGGGAGTGGGACAGAACGGAGTGGTTCGGTCAGGGAAACTCTCGTGCATAAGACCGGGTAAGAAAAATTGACTATTAAATACTACTCGGGCGACCGGGATTCTGTCAGGAGTAAGTGATCTGACAGGGATGTGGGTAATAAGAGAACCCGAGAGAAGAAGGGACTCCTGAGTGGGGGGTCCCGGGATTGACATTCCGCCCGATAGTCCATTGGGGCGGATTTTAGGAAACGGGTCAGGGAAGGACCCAGTGAAAGTCTAAGGAAACTATGATAACGTTTTGTTATTACAAATGGCCTGAGACTCCGATTCTGGGGTCTTCGCTTTGGTGGCCCTGACTGGGGTCAGATGAAGATTGGAGATGTCAGAAATTAAATTTATTCATAAATGAAAGAAGTCCTCCAGACCCGGAGGAGTCATATTATGTAGCGCGTTCGATCCGAGTGACCAAATTGTTTAAGGTTGCTGTGAAAAATTGAGGAGGAAAATGTACCTCCCTGGGATCCTTTGAAGCACCTGCCCCCGCCGTATGACAGTCAGAGGGGAGGGGAGAATCACCAGGATCCTGGGAATATCCCTCCCAAGGAACACCAACAGGTGAAAGAGTCCGATGGAGGGGTAGAGGCCTGTGCCCCGGAGCTGGAGGAGGCAGGACAGAAGAGCTCGGACAGGCAGGAAAAACATGAGAGAAATAGAAACAGACCTGTAAAAGAGTCGGGTCGGAGACCAAGGAATGTCTCCGGGGAGATTTCAGGGAACTCGGCAGTCCAGGACCATGGTTGAATAAGACCTCAGGAAGCTCAGTTAAGAGTTCAGGGAACTAGTCCGGTCAGGGACCGTTAGTGTGTTTGTAAGAATGTGTGTGCTCTAGGAGCTCAGGTTTTGGGAACCTGAGGTACAATGGGGAATTGTGTAGATACAACTATCTGGAGGTTGGAAATATAATTCGAAAAGTTTCTGAGACATTAAATAAAAGACTAGGGAGAGAAGGGTGGCCATTGGAGGAGGGGGGGGGTACTTGGGATGATGAATTCATTAAAGAGCTCATTGGAAAGTGGCGCCTGTTAGCACAAGAAAGAAAAGAGATAGGCTTGCAGGTTCCAAACTAACGCTGTAAAACTGGCAGAAGTGGGGGGGGGGGGGGGGGGGGGGGGAAACAGTAAACCTATGGATGTTCTCCAGAAAGAATGTGCACATAGAAAGGAGCGGGACAGGAAAAATCAGGAAAGGAAAAAAAGCAAAGGGTAGGCAGGAGAAGCCTCCTGCACAGGAGGATAAACAAAGACGACATAGTCAAATGTGAGTCCTAAGGCTGATGGAGGAGGGAGAGACGAGTGACCCCGAGTACTCCTCGGGGACCACCTCTAGCATATCATCTGCCTGTATCTAGACCACACATGTCAAACTCTGGCCCGCGGGCCAAATAATTATATTTGGCCCGCAAGATCATTTCAAAAATGTATTAGAGGTGGCCCGCCCTGCAGCGAGAGCCGATGCTGTTTTTTGGTAATATCACCCCCACCATCCTCCCCCTTCATTGCACATCCTTCCCCATTGTAACACGAGAAATTGTAACACGAGAAGTCTGTCAATGTCATCAGCCGGCAAGCCAGTTGGAAGGCTCCCCGCACAACCAGTCACTTCTCCCACCTGTCGAGCAGTGCGGCGGATTGGCGAGCGCCTGTGATTTCCTGTTGGCGCAACGGACATGGCAGGCTGCGCACGGTCCCCGGGCACCCGAGCCCCGCGCGACTGGCACCGGACGGCCCTTCCACAGCACGAGCGCACTTCTCCCGGTCGCCACGACCTTCAGCGCTTGCACCCGCGCGGACCCCAGGGACGGCTGGTTCGGCCCTGCACGTGAAGAGAGAGATGGTGGCTGTCCGCAAAGGCTGATCGGCAGCGCGCTGGGCCTGAGTGGGTGGGCAGAGGGTGTAGGTGAGGAGTAATGGGCAGGGGAAGTTATGGTGGTGCGAGGGGCAGTTAGAGGGAGGGATGAGTAGAAGGAGGGGTGGATGGGGAAGAGGTAAAAGGGGAGGGGCAGGGCGAGTAGGGGAGGGGTGATTAGAGGGTGAGAGACGGGTAGAGGGAGGAACAGGTTGAGGGGAGAGGCAGTAGAGGGGCGTGTATAGGATGGGGTGGGTAGAGGCAGAGCGAGTGGAGTGAGGGGTGAGTAGAGGTTGGGTAAAGGACTGGTCAGGTAGAGGGATGGTGGGTCGAGGGTGAATAGAGGCCTAGAGCCTGAGGAGTGAGCAGGAAATGCTGAGTCCTGATACAGGCCAAAATGGACACAGCCTGTGAATGCTGAACTACATCTCCACAGGGACCAAATAGGTTTCCCTCAGGTCAAGCAAAGGGTGAACTTGAGCTACCTACTCCTGACCTGTAACATTATCCTCCTAAAGTTATATCCTAAAGTTTAACATTACATATGTTGAAAGAAGAGAAAACATGCAGATGTTGTTGAAAATTTTCAATAAATATTTAGTTCGGCCCTCGACTTAGTCCAAGTTTTTAATTTTGGCCCTCCGTGAATTTGAGTTTGACACCCCTGATCTAGACCCCTAGCAGCGGTCCCCTCTGTGCCAGCAATACCCAAAATATTTTAGGATACTGTAGTGCTCGAACCCAGAGCCATGATAAATCATCAGGCCACTGTAACAAAGAAGTTAAGATTTAAAGTCTGTGGAAAATTCTAGAAGCTTTTGTTAAAACACGTTTGTCTGCATTTGCACAGTTTAAAAATTAAGCTGTTCTCAGTGAGGCCAGAGAGAACTCAGCAGAAAAACATAAGATACCAGCCAGGCAAATTGGCAGGAAGCTCAGAAGAAGAGATAACGCAGCCAGTTTGTGCAGAACACGACAGAGCAGAGAACGAAGACAGCCAGGAATACTCTTAAAGGGGCCACACAAGATACCAATTTGTTTGCAGTTTAAAGTTGAGCACAAACCCATGATAAAGATGTGATTTCTTAACTTAATGAGGCAGCAGATAAAGTAGCTAAAGTTGTACTGACAATAACCACACCAGTGGTGCGAGTATAAGACAGCTTTAATAAACTAATAGGTACACTAAGAGGTCTTGTCTGTCTGCAAGACGAACCTGGGAGGCTCGACTGTAGCTCTGGACGGCTTTAGAGACAAGGTCACCGGGATGCCCCCTGGTGACCTAGTGGTGGAATTATATATCACCACAAAAGTATCTAAAGGGTTATTAGGATTGGGACCCCAAAGATTTAGTTCAACATGAGTCCTCCTCAACGAGCCTTATACCTTCCATCCAGGAGATTAGACTCCACCAGAGAGATGGCTCTGATAGAGAAATTGAGCGATGGAAATGTTCCGGTTGTTATTATGTTGATGTACTTGAGTTTTGGGGAACCCCAGCAGGCAGGGGGTTACTATTGTGGGAAAGGGGGACATTTCAAATGGGAATGTCCTGAATTAAAGAGGGAAAGGGAAGCGATCCTTCTGATGACTTTTGGGAGGATTAGTGGGACCCAACAAAGAGGATGGCGTTTTTCACTAGTCCACAATTAAAGGTATCAACTTCTTGGGAGAGGAAGGGTTAAGAGTTTCTAAGAACAAACTGCAATTCATCAAACAGGAAGTAAGGTATTAGGGAGACTTCATTCGTCAAGGGAAAAAGAGAATGGGACCTAAACAAATTGCTGGTATCTCCAGTCTGCCTATACCTAAAAATCAGAAGGAGATAAGGAAGTTCCTCGGATTAATCGGGTATTGCCAACTGTGGATAGATAAATACACACAGAAAGTCTAATTCTTAGATGAAAAATAGGAAGCGAAAAAGAAAATGTGGGGTGGAACCTAGAGGAACAGCAGGAATTTAATCGCTTGGAGAAAGACTTGATTAATGCTCCAGTCCTGGCTTTACCTGATATTAATCAGCCTTCCACTTGTTTGTAAATGTGGAAAAAGGGATAGCTTTGGGAGTGCTCAGAAAAGAGGAGGCCAGAGGCAACCTGTGGCATTCCTCTCAAAAATGTTGGACCCAGCGTCACGAGGGTGGCCGGAATGCATTCAAGCAGGAACAGCCACGGCAATGTTAGTGGAAGAAAGCCGAAAATTTTACCTTTGGAGGGAGTCTGGTTGTATTCACTCCCCACACAGTCAGAACCATTTTAACTCAGAAGTCTCACAGATGGTTGACAGACTCGAAAAATTTAAAGTATGAGGCAATCTTAATGGAAAAAAGATGACTTAACGATTTGTACAGATAAAAATCTGAACCTTTCACAGTTCCTGGACTCATCAGGAGAAGATAAAGAACTCAGGGCACGATTGTAGCGAGGTGGTCGAGCTGCAAACGAAAAGTCGAGATGACTCGGAAGAGGAGTCCCTCTCGGAAGGACAACAGTGGTTGATAGATGGATCATCAAGCTGTATAGATGGGAAGAGATACAGTGGATATGCTATCGTTGATGGAGTTACTGGAATCGAAGTGGAAACTGGGCGTCTGCCCGGCAGCTGGTCCGCTCAGTCCTGCGAGTTGTATGCCCTAATGAGACCCCTGGAACTGTTGGATTCGAAATATGCGTTTGGAGTGGTACACACATTTGGGAAAATTTGGAAAGAATGGGGGATGATAACAGCAAGAGGAAAAGAACTGGCTCATGAGCAACTAATTGGAAAGACTTTAGAAGCATTAATCGAACCAGAAAGAATTGGAATAGTACATGTACCAGGACATCAGAAGGGGAACTTACCGATAGCTCTTCTCAGAATTCGGACAGTCCCACGACAGGACATTAGAATATTCCCTTATGAGATGTTATTTGGACTCCCATATTTGGGGCGGGTAGAAGGAATACCTACAGTCGAAAGTAATGATGTGGTTTTAAGGAACTATTTACTGGCAGTCTCTCGTTCTCTTGCAGATTTAAAAGCTAAGGGTCTGGTGGCGCAGAGCCCTCCTCTGGATTTCCCTATCCACTCTGTGAATGCTGGTGACTGGGTCCTGATCAAATCGTGGAAAGAAGAAAAGCTTCAGCCCCGGTGGAACGGACTATATCTAGTACTGTTGACCACAGAAACAGTGGTCCCAACGAAGGAAAAAGGGGTGGACACACGCTTCAAGAATAAAGGGACCAGTGGACCCACCACCAGCCACAGAAGGAAGGAAAGAGGAGTAAAAAGGGACAGAAAACTACAATAATGAAACTTTTACGCTTACTATTTCAATTAGTACTTCTACATATCATAGTTTTGCGAGTTGAACCTAAAAGTTCTTTTATCTCTTTATGTACTAATTATATTAAGAACCCAAATCAAGCAGATTGTTGGGTATGTGCGAAAATACCACACCATGGCAAGTCAGGAGTCTCCTTAGTCGCAGTCCCTCTCTCCCTACACGAATTATTTGATATTTATACCTTGCCCAGCAACAGTGATCCAACCACTGAAGATAAATACAAAGGGTGGTCTATACGACCGAAAGCAATAAAGTCACCAACTACTCAGTCTGGAGTGTTGCTTCTTTTTGAGGAACCAATCAGGAGTTTCCAATTGCATGCAGAATTGGACCGTCACACGACTGCGAATCCTGCAGCCTGTAAAAGGCACATATTGGGTGTGAGGACCTAAAATTTATTCATGCTTACCTGGTGAAAAGGAATGTTGGAATCAGACAAAAGTGTTTAAAATGACCCGTACACCTAAAGGTTGGAGTGGATGTTGTTACCTGGCCTACTTAATTCACCATGTCCGTGTTCTTAACCAGCTACCTGTATTAGTCTCGTCCCGTGGGCAAAGCAAAAGAAGGGTGACTGAAGGTGATCGTCTCATATGGACATTTTTCCCGACATATAGAGCCGCATGAGATGGGGTTGAGATTCAAGAATTAGCAGCCACCCTAGATGAACTAGTAAATGATACGGACCTGGCGCTTGGGGGAAGTCCAATCCCAAGTCTGGGCAATAACTACAGAAATGGCCACCATGCAACTTACAGTCCTCCAAAAACGCATGGCTCTTGATTTTACTTTAGCAGAGAGGGGGGACTTGTGCTTTAATTGGCTCTGAATGTTGTACAAACATCCTGGATGAATCAGCTAATATCTCGGATTTGGCGATCCATATTAAAATGTATAGAGAGAAGATCCAGGAGGCTAGAGACAAATATAAAAAAGGTGTATGGGGTGATTGGACATGGGGAGATCGGAATTTTGGAGGTTGGGGCCATGGTTAATGCCCATTGCTATGTATGGTTTAATGATTCTAGTGGGCTTATTTATTGGATTAGCCATCCTACGATGTATTATCACTAGATTAATTTGCTCAGCTACCGGAACGAAGTAGATGGTATTAGAAAACCCCATGGCAGATGAACGACGACAAATTCAAATCATGTTACAACAATTGGAGGAAACAAAAGGTGAACAATAATGCAGTTTAATCAGAAATACATGGTAAAGGGAAAAAAGGAGGAATTGTGAAAAAATGGTTGAAAGTAATTAACTCGCACCATTCTGTGAAAAATGATGGAATGCAAAGTATGTAGTATGGTGATGTGTAATTACACCACTGGGTCACCAGGGGGCATCCCGGTGACCTTGTCTATAAAGCAGTCCAGAGCTACATTTGAGCCTTCCAGGTTCCTCTTGCAGAGACAAGACCTCTTAGTGTACATATCAGTTTATTAAAGCTGTCTTATACTCGCACTGCTGGTGTGGTTATGGTCAGTACGTGTAGATTAGAGTTTGAGAGTAGACAGTACGAGCTAGTGGGCCCCTTCTTATCTCAAGCCCGAAGAATGTAAGGATCTGGTTCGGGCTGAAAAAGTGACCTAAGGCAGTCAATAGCTAGTACTGCGCTTGCTTAATAGACACATGAATATTAACTGAGACGCCCCTAAGGAGGGAATGAACTAATTAACATAACATGCGATATATGAAGACAGAGAAACTGAGTGATACCTGGATTAATGGAAAGGAGAAGAAGAATGTTGTAATGCATTGGGATTCAGATGGGAAGAAGGTAAATGAAGGTGGGGTGATGTTGAGCGCACGAATGTACAAAGGAGTGATGATTCTGAACCTCAGCAGTGTCTCCTGACCAGGGACACCCGACACTGCAGACTCGAAATGAAGCTGAACCTGTTCTCAAATACTTTATCTCCAGGGTAGTGAATGTGAACACTTAATATTTCACACCACCAATACCATCACTAACATACCAAGGATCCCCACCAATACCAACACTTACATACCAAGGATCCCCACCAATACCATCACATACATTCCAAGGATCCCCACCAATACCATCACATACATTCCAAGGATCCCCACCAATACCATCACTTACATACCAAGGATCCCCCCCCCAACACAGACCCGAGCTTACCAAGAAACACCCCCAAGAACCCTAGCCCTAACTCTAACCCTAATATCATACAAATTGTCAAAACTGTTGAATAAATGATACAGAGACCTACAGGAGAAGATACAAGGCCAGCAGAGACTAGAAACAGACACAGTGTAATGAAAACATGGGCCAGCACAAAGTAGCAGTTCAGAGTGACATAGAACCCCAGAGAGGGGAAACATGTGAACATAAGGGGGATGATTATCCCACTGCCCACATATTGACAACCTAACCCTTTTCTCCTGGCTGGCTGGCTTCAGCCTTACCATCAACCTGGCCAAGTGCCAGTTCGGGAAAGAGTCCATGCAGTTCCTGGGCCATACCTGAAGGAGCCACACACGCTGCTGCGAAGGTCGCCGCTATCAGGGAGTTCCCAGAGCCGGACAGCCTCAAGGGGCTGCAGGAGTTCGCGGGTATGGTCAACTTTTACAACTGCTTCATCCCAGGAGCTGCGCGCATCATGCAGCCACTGTTCGCCCTCATCGCAGCCAAGCACAAGACGCTCGCTTGGAACCCAGAAGCCTGCACCGCATTTGAGGCTACCAAGGATGCCCTCACGAAGGCCACCATGCTCACCCACCCGCACACCGACCTGCATATGGCACTCTCTGTCGATGCCTCTGCCACAGCCGTCGGTGCAGTCCTGGAGCAGCAGGTGAATGGACATCGGAAGCCGCTGGCATTCCTCAGCTGCCTGCTCCGCCCGCTGGACTGCAAGTATAGTGCCTTCAGTGACCATACGAGGGGCCATACAGGGTACAGGGTTGTACAGCATTCCGGCTCAACATTCGCACTGGACATGGGCAGCAGGCGGGAGCTGTTTACCATGGACAGGCTGAAGCCAGCAAACCTCGATCCCACCGAGCCTGTGGTCATTGCCCAGCCCAAGGAGCGAGGCCGCCCGGCAAAAAGGACATTGGCGCCAATTCTGGGCGAAGCTGTGTGGCGGCTCACCACTAGGCAGGTGAACCAGCCCCACTTGTAAGCCACGCGGCGGGGCAGCTGGCCAAAATGACGCCATTGGGGGTTTCCCTTCTTTCCAGCACAGGGCTCGGAAACCCGCGCGGGGGGACCACGTGATGCCCAGGTGACATCAGCACCCTCCAGCACATTTCTCAGCCAGGTCTGGGCTGGGTGTACAAATGCAGCCCAGCAGCCTGCAATAAACTAGTTTGCTCACTGAGCTCAACCTGTCTGGTTGAGTGTGTTATTGCAGGAGCCGTGTAGCCGCCGCTACAGTACCACCATTAGTAAAGAGCTTCCAACAGCCAGTGTCTCCAGTCCATTTATTTTATGACGTCAGTTCAATTAACACCTACTTGTGAAATGTGGCTTACATTCTCCAGAGATCTTCAGTCATTCAAATAAGATCTGTTTTAAGATGTGTCTATGTATCTAAATCCTACTAAATTCTCCCAATATTATAATCCATTACATTTCAAAAGCCTTTTCTGCATCTCGAGACAAAACTAATGCTGGTTGTGTTTATTTTTGAACACTATGTATTAAACTAATTAATTTTGCTATGTTATCAGCAGAATTATCTTTTCTTAATAATTCTAAATCCAGATTGACCTTGAATGAACCAGTTCAGGTAAATATTCATTTATTCTATTTGCCAGAACTTTAGCTACAATTTTATAATCAACATTTAATAATGATATCGGTCTATAATATTCCGGCTTTAGTAAATCTTTATCTTTCTTAGGTATTCACTGTCACCACTGCATTTGAAAAAGATTCAGGTAAAGAACATTGTTTCAGGAAGTTCCATTCACGGATTTTGAGATTAAAGAGGCCATACAGGAGATGCCAAATGGAAAGTCACCAGGAGATGATGGTCTTTCAGCTGAATGTTATAAAGTATTTTATGAAGATTTATCTTCTGTATTTGGAGATGTTTTGCAGCAAGTAACAGAGGAGCAGTCGTGACCTGAATCTTGTTCGAGCGATCTAATTACTGTGATTCCTAAGAAAGATAGAGAACCATTGAAAGTATCTTCGTATAGGCCTATTTCTTTATTAAATGTTGATTATAAAATTATAGTGAAAGTGTTAGCGAATAGACTTGTCAAATATTTTCCCCAGTTGATACATATAGATCAAACAGGTTTTATTAAAAATAGAAATGTGTCTGACAATATTCTTAGATTGATAACTTTAGTCAATACATTTAGACAGTAAGCCAACCACCCCAATGGTGGTTGCGCTGGATACGGAAAAAGCCTTTGATAGGGTTGAGTGGAATGTTTTATTTAAGGTGTTTATTTAAGAGAAGTTTAACTTTGGCCTTAATTTTATTAGCTTGATTTAGGCTTTATATGCAAACCCAATTGCTAGGGTGGTGACAATTGGCCAAATTTCTTCACCATTCAAATTAAAGCGATCGACCCGACAAGGTTGTCCATTGTCACCAACCTTATTTGCATTGGCTATTGAACCGTTAGCTCAGACAATACGACAGAATGATAAGATTAAAGGAAAGAAAATTGCGGAAGATGAATATAAGATTAATTTATTCGCAGATGATGTGTTGGTATATTTGACAGAAATGGAACAGTCTTTGAGACATTTACAAGATTGTTTGTTAAAGTTTGGGGAATTGTCTAGATATAAACTGGGATAAGAGTGAAATATTGCCAGTTGGGGTTGGAAATTATTCAGAGTATATAAGTATTATAAAATTAAAGTGGTCCAATAGGATTAAATAATACTTAGGAATGGTAGTAAGTGCAGATTATCGGTCCTTATATAAACTAAATTATGTCCCTTTATTAAAAAAGATGAAAATGGACTTGATTAAATGAAAATATTTACTGTCGACATTAATTGGTCAGGTAAATTGTATTAAAATGAATATTTTTACTCGAATTCAATATTTATTTCAGTCTATACCATGTTTACTTTCAAAGGGTTTTTTTCAGGATTTGAATAGAGCAGTGCGGGAGTTTTTATAGAAAGTGAAGTTAGCTCATGTAGCTCTATTTAAACTTACATGGAAATATGCCTTAGGTGGATTACAGTTACCTCATTTTCAAAATTATTATGATGCAGCTCAGTTGAAATTTATTAGTAGATTGACAGATATGGACCAACCTCTGAGTTGGGCAAAGGTGGAAATGGCTTGTATATCTGAAGTTGAGATGTACCAGCTTATATTCAAGTGGGATGTGCATTTGTTGCAGGGATGTAATATGCTGGTATTAAAACATTTGTTAAGGATATGGGTTAAAAGAAATAGAGCTTGAGGATCAAAGGGTAAATGACCAATTCAAACTCCATTATATCATAATCGGCTTATTCTTTTTTCAATGTTTAATAATCATTTGAAGAGATGGAATTTTAAGGGTATAAAGACAATTCAGGATTGTTATGAAGGTGGCCAATTCCTTTCTTTTAATCAATTGTGGGAGAAATTTGATATTTCAGTAAATTCTTTATTTGTATATTATCAAGTTAGAGCTTTGATAAAAGATAATTATGATACAGAGATGAATCTACCTATGTTGACAAAATTTGAGTCTTTAATTTCTTCTGTACCTCAGAAAGATTATATTTCGGATATGTATCAACTGTTAAAAGAAACTATGGATAAGACGGATTGGGAGAAATCTAGGATTAAATGGGAAAGTGATTTAACGTATATTTTCCTGGAAGATAATTGGGAGGCTCTGTGTCATGATGGTGTAGCTAAAGTGACCAATGTGCAATATGGAATGGTCAATTATAATTTCTTGCTTCAGTTATATTTGACTCCTGAGAAATTGAAAAAGTATGGGTTTAGTAATTCGGATTCTTGTTTTAGATGTGGACTATGCACTGGAACCTTTTTGCACGCAGTTTGGTCCTGTGTCCAACCATTTTGGGAAGGAATTAGGTTGATTTTGGAAAAATTATTTAAAATTAAGTTACCATTAGACCCATCCATTTTTTTTTGTTGGGATATATGGTTTCTTTAAAAGGACAAGCATTGGACAAATTTCAAATTGCTTTTGTACGTTTAGTGTTATCTGTGGCACGAAAGTGTGTAGCTGATACTTGGAAAGATAATCTGGAAGTTAATATTATCCGCTGCCGCAATGAGTTGAGAATGTATTATTATGGAAAAAATTACATGTAATTTACATGATAATTACATGTTTTTTGTTCAAATGTGGTCTCCTTACTTGGAATTTATGAATTTAGAAATACTTTGAAATATTTTCTATACTTACAGTATTATTCTTATATTTGGCTCCCCTTAAGGCTGAAGGGGTGGGAGGGTGGGTGGGGTTTTTTAATATATAATTTTTTTGGGTTTTTTTTCATTTTTCTTTGTTATATTTCATTGTAAGTTGATTAAATAAAGTTTTTTTTTAAAAAAGAACATTGTTTCAATACTTCTACTAATAGAGGCATCAATAAATCACAATTTTTATAAAATTCAGACATTAATCCATCTTCTCCAGGAGATTTCCCATTTTTTCATAGAATTCAGAACTTTAATAACTTCTCTCAACGTAAATGGGGAATCTATAATCTTTCCGTGCTTGACAATTCAAGGATGGCGATTGAAGCTTATGTTAGGAATTTTGGCGGCACACCACAAGGCAGGTTAACTGGCCCCGCTTGTAATCCACACGGCAGGACAGCCGGCCAAAATGGCGCAGTTGGGGATTTCCCCTTCTTCTCAGCACAGGGCTCAGAAGTCTGTGCTGGGGGAACCACATGATGCCCGGGTGATGTCAGCGACCCCCAGCGCGGTTCTCGGCCATGTCCGGGCTGGGAGTATAAGTCCAGCCTAGCAGCCTGCAATAAATCAGTTCTGCTCACTGAGCTCAACCGGTCTGGTTGTGTGTTCTTTCAGTAGCAGAGTAGCTGCCTCTACAATTGGTGACCCCGACTGGTCCAAACATCTTTGAACCCATCATGAGCGAGCCTGGGATCAGAGCTGTAGCCGTCAAGCTGCCTGAATTCTGGGTTCAGGAGCCGGAGACCTGGTTTGGCCACGTGGAGGCTCAGTTTCACCTCCGCCAGATTTCATCCGACACAACCAAATTCTACCATGTGGTCACTGCCCTGGACCAGGCCACCACCAAATGCAAATGCATAAAACCACACAACACTTAGGCCAATACACAACACAATCTCAAGGGGCTGCAGGAGTTCGCGGGTATGGTCAACTTCTGCAACTGATTCATCCCGGAAGCTGCACGTATCATGCAGCCGCTATTCGTCCTCATCACAGCCAAGCACAATACGTTCATCTGAACACCAGAGGCCTGCAGTGCATTTGAGGCCACCAAGGACACCCTCGCAAAGGCTAGCATGCTCGTCTACTCACACACCGATCTGCATATGGCACTCTCTGTCGATGCCTCTGCCACAGCCGCCAGCGCCATCCTGGAGCAGCAGGTGAATGGATATTGGAAGCCGCTGGCATTCTTCAGCCGGCTTCTCCACCCAGCAGAGCGGAAGTATAGCACTTTTGACCGTGAGTTACTGGGCATGTACCTGGGAGTGTGGCATTTCTGCTATTTCTTGGAGGGGAGGACTTTCACTGACCACAAATGCCTCACCCAGGCACTTGCAATGGCAAAGGACCCCTGGTTGGCCCGCCAGCAGTGTCACCTCTCCTTTGTGTAGGAGTTTACCACCGACATTCAGCACAAAGTGGGGAAGGACAATGTGGTCACGATGCACTCTCGTAACCGGCCATCTGCAAGCTGACGCCCGGCCTCGACTTGGACCAGCTCATCTGGGACCAGAAGTTCGACAAGGAGATGCGAGCTTTCAGGACTCCCATCATGGGCCTGTGGTTCCAAGACCTCCTGACTCCAAGTGGCAGAAGCACTGTCCTGTACAATGTCTCCATGGGCACTCTGCAGCCAGTGGATCCTCAGCACATTCACGACCTTTCGCTCCCGTCCATTAGGTCCACGGTCCAGATGGTGGCAGAATGGTTCGTATGGCATGGGCTGTGGAAGGAGATCGCAGGCTGGACCAGAACATGCACCCACTGCCAAATGTCCAAGGTACACAGGAACACCAGGGTGCCCGTGCAAGAGTTCAAGCACATCCGGGAATGGTTCAGTCACATTCACATGGACATAGTCAGGCCCTTACCCGTTTCCCGGGGCAATTGTTACCTGTTCATGGTGGTGGACTGTACTACTCGTTGGCCTGAGGCGATCGCGATGCCAGACGCCTCTACTGCTCCAAGCACTGTTGCATGGTTGGGTTGCCCGGTTCGGCATTCTGAATCACCTCACCAGTGATCAGGCGCCCAGTTCACCTCTGTGCTCTGGGCACAGCTTGGGGATTGAGCTACACTGCACCACAGCCTATCACCAGCAGGCCAATTGGCTGGTCGAGAGTCTGCACTTAAGTCGGCACTTATGGCCTGCCACACCAGTCCCGACTTGGTGGACAAACTGCCTTGGGTGTTCCTGGGCATCCGCTCCATGCCCAAGGAGTATCTGCGGGTGTCATCAGCTGAGCTGGTCTACGGTGCACCGCTGGCACTTCCTGGTGAGTTCATCAACGCACCTCACAACCCACAGCAGTCGCCGCATGAGCTGCTTCCCCACCTCCAGACCCGCTTGGACTCCTTCACACCCCCACCGCCGCCCAGACACGGCACATGGCCATCTCATGTCCCCAACGAGCTGCTTTCCGCAGAGTACATTTTTATTTGGCGGGGCTCACTTGCGGCACCTCTGCAGAGACATTACGAGGGGACATACAAGGTCTTCCAGCATTCAGGGTCTACATTCACGCTGGACATTGGCAGCAGGCGGGAACTGTTTACTGTGGACAGGCTGAAGCCAGCGCACCTCAACCCCACTGAACCAGTGATTGTGGCCCAGCCCAAGAAGCGAGGCTGCCCAGCTAAAAAGGACATTGGCGGCGGTTCTGGGGGGAGGGGCTGTGTGGTGGCACACCACTAGGCAGGCGAAGCGGCCCCGCTTGTAATCCACATGGTGGGGCAGCCAGCCAAAATCGAGGTTTCCCCTTCTTCTCAGCACAGGGCTCAGAAGCCCACACTGGGGGACCACGTGATACCCAGGTGACATCAGCACCCCACAGCGCGGTTCTCAGCCAGGTCTGGGCTGGGAGTATAAGTCCAGCCCAGCAGCCTGCAATATATCAGTTCTGCTCACTGAGCTCAACCCATCTGGTTGTGTTTTCCTTCAGAAGCAATGTAGCTGCCGCTACAAAATCATCAATTTATCTTCATTATTCAACGATTGAGATTAGTATAATTTATTATAATATTCTCTAAAAGAATTATTTATATCTTGTGATTTATAAGTAATTCTCGAGTCTTTTCTAACAGCAGTAATAATTCTCGATGCTTGCTCTGCTTTTGCCAAGCCAACACTTTATGTGCCCTTTCTCCCAACTCATAATACTTTTGTTTAGTTCTATCAATCAATCTCTCCATCCTATATGTTTGAATTGAATTATGATGCATTTTATTATTCTCTAATTCTCACCTCTCTTTCTCTGAAAGATTTTTTTGTATTTTTCCAAAATTTCCTTCTCTAATTTACTTACTTCCTGTAGATACTTCTTCTTAACTTTAGTTGAAAAGCTTATTACCTGACCTCTCAAATAGGTCTTTAACGCATCTGACAAATTTATTATCAACTGAATTAACATTAGTCTCCAAATATATCTATATTTGATTTTGTATAAAATCACAAAATTCTACAATCCTTAACAAAGATGAATTAAACCTCCATCTAAAAACTGTTTCAATTCTGTCTAAATTTAAACACGACATCAGCAACGGTGAATGATCAGATACAATTCTAGGTTTATATTGAACACTTTCAATCCTTTCTTGCAAATAAGCTAAGAACATGAAAAAAATCAATTCTAGAATATGAATCAAACTAGTCAGAATATAATGAATAATCTCTTTCGAGGATTCAATTATCTCCAGATATCCACCAACTTTAATTCTTCCATCAATATCAATAATATTTTAGCCATTTTGTAAATCTATCTAAAATCAAATCTAAACAACAATTAAAATCTCCACCAATTAATATTTGTGCCAAATTGAGAAATGTATCTGAAATTAATTTTTCATCATCAATGTATATTCAGAAATACCAAAGATTCTGAATAAATCTGGCAATTCACTAATACAAATCTACCAAAAGGATCAGAAACTAATTTAAATGATAAGTTTTTATTATTTAAAATAGCTACACCTCGAGCTTTAGAATTGAGAGATGAGGCTATAACCTGTCCTACCCATTCCCTTTTCAACTTCTGATGCTCTTTCTCTGTTAGATGAGTTTCCTATAAAAAATCAATATCCACTTTCAATTTTTGAATATTTGCCAAGTCTCTTCCTTTTAATTGGGTTATTGAACCCATTCATATTAAGTGTTACATAATTCAAACTTTGTTTTGACATATTATAATTTCTACTCCCCTCTCCACTCTGGGATACCCTGATTCCACAGCCAAATTTCAAAACTTAACATCTCCAAGAAAGAAAGCAAGAAACCCCAAATAATAAAAAAGAAAAAACCCCAAAAGTGCTGATTTGGTCTGCACTGACTCCCTTAATAATGAGAGGTGGCCCTTGTCACTAGTAGCCCGAGGCGTTGGGAAAGGAAAGTGGAGAAAAGAGAAATCTGTCGTCCCCCCAGACAGAATATCAGAATCAAACTTTAATCAGCCAGGTATGGTAAGCTTCTTCAAGGTCTGTTAACTTGATCCTCATCAATTTTAACGTGACCTTTAGTCGGTAGCCCACCAGATGAAAACTCTCCTCATATTTTTCTTGATTCCCTTCTTTTTGAGATACAGATGAAGAAACTCCATTTTGCTTGATGTTAGGCAACAACTTGGCAAACTCCAAAGCTTCAAATTCATTGGCAAAAAATTGAGATTGATATTGTCCATGAAAAACTTTAAGGATTGCTGGGTAACGAAATGCAAATTTATATCCCTTGTTCCACAGAACAGATTTAGCTGGATTAATTTATTTTCTTCTCTTAACAATTTAATTACTCAAATCAGCGTAAAAAATACTCTATTATTCTGAATTACCAAAGGGCCTCGTTGTTTTCTTGCTCTTTGAACTGCCATTTTTAAAATAATTTCTCTATCTTTATAAAGTAGATATTTAATCAAGACGGAGCATGGCAGTTGCCCTGGATACGGTTTTTTCCTTAGTGCTCTGTGTGCCCTGTCAAGCTCCAGGCCATTTGGAAAGTTCTCTGGTCCCAATATTTCGGGTAACCACTTTTGAAAAAAAATTCACTGGATTATTGCCTTCGAAAATCTTCAGGCAAACCAACAATCTTCACATTATCTCCTGCTTTGATCCTCCAACATATCAACCTTTTGCAATAAACCTTTCTTCCCAACTTCCCACACTGTAAAAGCAAGTTAACTGATCCTTACATTGTTCCACATCCATATGGCAGTCATGAAAGTCTTCAAGTTTTTGAACTTTTTGATTAAGTTTATCAACAGATTTATTACATTTTGTCACATCTGTTTTCAATACAGTTATTTCCTCTTTAATCACTCCCAATTGATTTGTAAAATCAGCTTTACCTCAGCAAATTTTACCATCCATCGTTTGACTAATTGAATCCATCTTTTCAAAAGTTTTGTCAAAAACCTGTGGGTCAAGAGGAGTTGGGCTAACATAGTATCCACCCACTTTACCTGGAACATCCTGGTCTCCCACATCTTCTTCTGTTTCTTCTCCTTGAGATTGCTGGCCAAAGCTTTCTTCCTCTACTTCGAATTCTTCTTCTTCCTCCTCTGTAGATGTGGTCAAAGGCTGAAATTGTGATTGGGCATTTTGTTGAGCCTGCATATGTTCTGCAACCGTCGTCAAAGTTGGGTCCTTGATCTCCGCTTCAGTAGCACGCATACGTGAAGTCCCATGCATGCGTGTTGGCTCTACAGCCATTTCAACAGCTTCCCTCCATGCTCCAGCTCCACTCCCCAGTTCCCCGATTCTTATCCATGAAGTCTTCGTCGATTATGGCTGGAGAGGAACTAAAACCGGAGGCTGAATCTTCAAGGTAGCCCCTGGATCTTCCAACAAAGTTACTTTGGTTGTAGTGTAGCGACGGCTACTCTGTTACTGAATAACTCCACAACCAAACGGGTTGAGTTCAGTGAGCAGAAACTCAATAATTGAGGTCTGCCTGGTTGGTCTTATGCTTCCAGCCCAGACCTGGCTGAGAACCGCACTGTGGGCCCCGACGCCACCAGGGCATCACGTGGGCTGCAGAGCATGGGCTTCTAAGCCTGGTGCCAAGGTCAGGGAGAAACCCCTGATGGTGCCATTTTGGCCAGCTGCCCTGCCACGTGCGTGACATGCAGGGTGGCTCGCCTGCCTAATGTCGTCCCGCCACATAGCCCCCCCAGAACCGGTGCCAATGTCATTCTTTGCCAGGCGGCCTTGCTTCTTGGGCTGAACCGCGACCACTGGCTCGTTGGGGTTGAGGTGTGCTGGCTTTAATCTGTCCACAGTAAACAGTTCCCTCTTACCACCGATCTCCAGTGTGAAGGAGGATCCTTAATGCTGGAGGACTCTGTATGGCCCTTTGTATGGTCTTTGAAGGGGTGCTGAGGATGGGCCTTGCCTGATAAAAACATATTCTGCAGAATACAGCTCACTGGGGATGTAAGAGGCCCATGTGCTGTGTCTGGGCAGTGGTGGGGGTGTGAAGGAGTCCAACTGGGCTCGGAAATGGGGAAGTAAACTGTGTGGTGACTGTTGAGGGTTGTGAGGTGCATTGATAAACTCACCAGGCAGGGTAGTGGTGCACCGTGGATCAGCTCGGCTGGTGATGCCTGCACGTCTTCTTTGGGTGTTGAGCAGATGTCCAGGAGTACCCAAGGCAGCTCATCCACCCAGTCGCGGGCCATAAGTGCCGACTTAAGGTGGCGGTGCAATCGCTCGACCAGTCCATTGGCCTGTGAGTGATAGGCCGTTGTATGATGCAGCTCAATTCCCAGCATGTTGGCAAGCTGTGCCCAGGGCGTGGAGGTAAACTGCACGCCTCGGTCGCTGGTGAGGTGGGTTGGGATGCCAAACCGGGCAACCCAATTGGTCAAAAGTGCTCAGGAGCTGGAGTCTGTGGAGGCATCTGGCATCGGAATCGCCTCAGGCCAATGAGTGGTGCAGTCTACCACTGTGAAAAGGTAATGGTTACCTCGGGAAATGGGTAAGGGGCCGACAATGTCAACATGTATGTGGCTGAACCGTTTTTGGACATGTTCGAAATCCTGCACAGACGCTCTGGTGTGCTTGGAAAGCTGGCAATGGGTGCAGGTCCTGGCCCAGTCTGCAATCTGCTTTCGAAGCCCATGCCAGACAAAGCGTTCTGCCACCATATGAACCGTGGACCTGATGGAAGGGTGGGAAAGGTCGTGGATATGGTGGAAGACTTGCCTGCGCCACTACTGGGGAACCACTGGTCACAGGGTGCCCATGGAGACATCGCACAGTATGATATCATCACCAAGAGGAGTCGGGAGGTCCTGGAACTGCAGGCCTGTGTTGGCAGTCCTGAAGGTCTGCGTCTTTTAGTCAGACTTCTGGTCCTGGGCAAGCTGGTCGTAGTCTAAGCCAGGAGTCAGCGAGCAAATTGCCGGACAGGAGAGTGCGTCGGCGACCATGTTGTCTTTCCCTGCCTTGTGCTGAATGTTCGTGGTGAACTCAGTCACAAAGGACAGATGACATTGTTGGTGGGCCAACCAGGGATCTCTAGCCATAGCGAGAGCCTGAGTGAGGGGTTTGTGGTCGGTATAAATAGTGAAAGGCCTCCCCGCCAAGAAATAGTGAAAATGAGGCACAGCAAGGTACATGCCCAGCAACGCACGGTCGAAAGCACTAAACTTGAGCTCTGGCGGACGAAGAAATTGACTGAAGAATGCCAGTGGTTTCCACTGTCTGTTAACCTGCTGCTCCAGGACACCGCTGATGGCGGTGGTAGAGGCATTGACGGAGAGCGTCATATGAAAGTTGGTGCGTGGGTGGACGAGCAGGGTAGCCTTCGCGAGGGCAACTTTTGTGGCTTCAAATGCCCTGCTGGCCTCTGGAGTCCAGGCAAGCATCTTGTCCTTGGCCGCGATGAGGGCAAAGAATGGTTGCATGATGCATGCAGCACCTGAAATAAATCAGTTATAGAAGTTGACCGCGAACTCTTGAAGCCCCTTGAGGTTGTCCAGGCGCTGGAACTCCCTGATTGCTGCAACCTTCATAGCACCTGGTGTAGCTCCTTTGACCATGATGGTATGGCCCAGGAACTGCATGGACTCTTTCCTGAACTGGCATTTGGCTGGGTTCATCATTAGGCCGAAGTTGGCCAGTTGGGAGAAGAGGGTGCGCAGGTGAGACTTGTGTTGTGCCTGCTCTCTGCTGGCGCCAAGAATATCATCCAGATAAATGAACACAAAGTTCAAATCCCTGCCCACCATATCCATGAGCCGCTGAAAGGTCTGGGCGGCGTTCTTGAGCCCGAAAGGCATTTGTAGAAATTCAAACAAGCCGAAGGGGGTGATGATAGCCGTTTTGGGGATGTCCTTGTGGTGCACTGGGATTTGATGATACCCGCGCACAAGATCCTCCTTGGAGAACACCCTTGCATCATGCAGGTTGGCCATAAAGTTCTGAATACGAGGGATCGGGTAATGGTCAAGTATTGTCTCATGGTTAAGCCATCAATAATCTCCACAGGGACGCCAGCCACCGGAAGCTTTCGGCACCAGGTGGAGCGGTGAGGGCCAAGGACTGTCAGAGTGTTGAATGATCCCCAGTTCTTGCAGATGCGAGAACTCCTCTTTCACTATCTGGAGCTTATCCGGCGGGAGCTGGCATGCCTTGGCATGGACAGGTGGGCCTTGGGTGGGGATATAATGAAACACCCCATGGTGTGGTGGGTCAGTGGAGAACTGTGGCTTGAGGAGGGATGGGAACTCGTTCAGGATGCGCTGAAACTCATCCTTGGGTGCGCTGACCATGCCTTCTGCGGCTGCTCTTTGCGGGAGGTGTTGAGGTGAACGGATTAGAAGGTACAGGCATCAACAAGTTGCCTACCTCGGGGGTCGACCAGAAGCCCGTGGGTAAGGAGGAAGTTGACACCCAGAATGGAGGATGGGAGGGACGAAATAGTGAACCTCCACAAGAACTTCTGCTGGCCGAGTTGGAAGTGGATGGTCTTGTTACCATACGTTTGGATCTCCATCGAATTGGGTGCATGGAGGAGGAGTCACGTGATGGAGTAGTGGCCGGTCGGGGAACAGCCCTCTCCAGAAAAGTTTAAAAAAAACAGAGAAAACGCAAAGGCACAAACACGAAAATTAAAAAAAAGTGAAAGTAAAGGTGGGAAGAAAATGGCAACGAAGAAAGAAAAGTCGAAAGCAACGGGAAGAAGAGAAGAAAAGACATCGGAAGAAGAAGGTGAAGGCCTTACCTGTCCGAGGAGGCCCGCTGTGGAGAGAGAAGCCCGGTCCCTCAGGTCAGTCGAAGTCCCGAGCTCGGGACTACAAAAATGGCTCGCAGAGCCAAGCAAAAGTGCGCAACCGTGCACGCGCGAGGAGTCGCGCATGCGCGATGCGCAAGACAAAAAGAAACACTGATGGGAGGGGGGACCAGCTGAGGAGTCGATCTCCACAGCTGAGAATGACAGCAACAACAAGAGAAAAACATAGAAAATAACGAGAACAAGAAAGAAGAGAGTAAAAAGAAATCAAAGAAACAACAGATGACCAACCCAGAGGAAGAAGAAGAGAAAGAACACAGAGAAATGGAAGAAGAAGGGAAGGGCAAGACAATGGATATATTTTTTTTTAAAGAATATATGGAATCAATAAAAGAATGGCAATCACAAGAATTTAGTGAAATAAAAAGAAGAATAAAAAGTACAGAAGAAAAAATGAATAGATTAGAGATGGTCATGTCAGATATAGGAAAAAGAGTGGACAAGGTGGAAGAACGAGAAACAGACGTAGAAATGGAAGTGGAGGACTTAAAAAAGAAATTAGAAGAATCTAATAAAAAAGTTAAAGAGACACAAGAGCTGTTAGCTCAGAAGATAGATATAATGGAAAATTATAATAGAACAAATAATATAAAGATAGTGGGCCTTAAGTAAGATGAAGAAGGCAAGAATATGAGAGAATTTATAAAAGATTGGATCCCCAGGGTCCTAGGAAGACCAGAATTACAGGAAGAAATGGAAATAGATAGGGCACATAGAACATTAGCCCCTAAACAACAACCACAACAGAAACCAAGATCCATTTTAGTAAAATTCCTCAGAGATACAACAAGAGAAAATATATTGGAGAAAGCAATGAAGAAAATAAGAGAAGACAAAAAGCCACTGGAATACTAAGGTCAAAAATTTTTTTTCTATCCAGATATAAGTTTTGAACTCCTGAAGAAGAGGAAGGAGTTTAACACAGCAAAAGCGATCCTATGGAAAAAAGGATATAAATTCATGTTAAAGTACCCAGCAGTACTTAAAATAGTTATTCCAGGGCAACAAAACAGACTATTCTCGGATCCGGAGGGAGCACGAAAATTTGCAGAACAACTACAAAACAAGCAGAGATGAAGACATGTAACGAGAGGAAAAATGACCACGAACTATATGTATGTGTGTATATGGGTATATATATATATATATATTTATATATGTGTGTATGTATATATGCGTGTACATGAGTGTATGTGTATTTAAAAGAAAATATATAGAGTATAGATAAGAATTAATAAGGGAAAGAAAGGGAATAGATGGAATAAGGAGGGAATTAAAAGTGACCTTTGTTATATATGAAAATTGAAATCTTTTCTGGGGGGGGCTGGGTGGGGAGGAGTTACGGTCACTGCAAAATCAGTTGACGCTTGCGAGTGAATTCACAAATCCAAATGGAGAGGGGAGATGTGGTTGCCCGACAAGGGATAAAGGGCAACTCAGGAAGGGGAGGGGATAATGGGGTTAAAGAAATTTTAGATAGGAGAATAAGGGAAATGTTTGATGTTTTAGAAATGTTGTCTTATAAAATGTTCAAAACAAGAAAGCAGAAATGGATAAGAAGGAAAGGTGATGATGAGGAAACGGAAAGGGAAGATAGACGAAGTATAAAATGGCTACGTTGAACTATATGACTTTAAATATTAACGGAATACATAACCAAATCAAAAGGAAGAAACTGCTAAATTTACTGAAAAAAGAAAAAAAGTGATATAGCATTCGTGCAAGAAACACATTTAACTGAAATGAAGCATAAGAAATTAAAGAGAGATTGGGTAGGACATGTAACAGCAGCATCGTATAATTCAAAAGCAAGAGGAGTAGCTATATTAATCAGTAAAAATGTACCAATTAAAATAGAAGAGGAAATAATAGATCCAGCAGGGAGATATTTTAATGATAAAATGTCAGATATATTCGGAGTTTTGGAATCTACTCAATGTATATTCACCTAACGAAGAAGATCAAAAGTTTATGCAAGATATTTTTTTGAAGATAGCAGATGTGCAAGGGAACATATTAATAGGAGGGGATTTCAACCTTAATTTGGATTCAAACATGGATAAAACGGGGAAAAAAATTAACAGAAAGAACAAAGTAACCAAATTTATATTTAAATCGATGCAAGAAATGCAACTTTTGGATATATGGAGGAAACAACACCCAAAGGAAAAGGAATATTCATATTATTCGGGTAGACATAAAACATACTCAAGAATAGACCTATTTTTGTTATCAGCTCGTATGCAAGATAGAGTAAGAAAAACAGAATATAAAGCTAGAATATTATCGGACCATTCACCCCTGATATTGACAATAGACTTAGAGGACATCCCTCCAAGAATGTATAGACGGAGATTAAACTCCATGCTACTTAAAAAGCAGGATTTTAGAGAATTCATTGAAAGACAAATTAAAATGTACTTTGAAATAAATACGGAATCAGTGAAAGATAAGTTTATACTATGGGATGCAATGAAAGCGTTCATTAGAGGGCAAATAATAAATTATGTAACCAAGATGAAGAATCAGGAAACAGAGCAGTTGGAAAGGGAAATAGTAAATATACAAAAAGAATTAGCAATGAAGGAAGATACAACTAAAAGAAGAGAATTGGCGGATAAAAAAATAAAATAGGAAACACTACAAACATATAAGGTGGAGAAGAACATAATGAAGACAAAACAGAAATATTATGAACTAGGGGAAAAAATGCACAAAATTCTAGCATGGCAGCTTAAGACAGAACAAGCTAAGAAAATGGTATTGGCATCAAGGAAAAAAGACAAACAAATCACATATAATCCAACAGAGATCAAGGAAAACTTTAGAGAATTCTACGAACAGTTATACCAAACTGAAAACGATGGGAAAGAAGGCAAAATAGATGAATTTTTAACTAAAATTGAACTACCAAAATTACAAATAGAGGAACAAAATAAATTAACAGAACCATTTGAAATAGTAGAAATACAAGAGATAATAAAAAAACTACCAAATAATAAAACACCAGGAGAGGATGGATTCCCAATAGAATTCTATAAAACATTTAAAGATTTATTAATTCCTCCCTTCCTGGAAGTAATCAACCAGATTGATAAAACACAAAGCTTACCAGATTCATGCAAAACAGCAATAATTACAGTAATACCAAAGGAAGGGAAAGATCCACTCGCACCAGCATCATATAGACCAATATCTTTACTTAACACAGATTATAAGATAATAGCTAAACTATTAGCAAACAGATTAGCCGACTATGGACCTAAAATAGTAAATCTAGACAAAACTGGATTTATTAAAAAAAGACGCATAACAGACAATATCTGTAAATTTATTAACTTAATTCATGCAGTAGAAGGGAGTAAAGCGCCAACAGTAGCAGTGGCTTTAGACGCAGAGAAGGCCTTTGACAGAGTAGAATGGAATTATTTATTCAAAGTATTACAAAAATTCAGTTTACCAGAGAAATGTATTAATTGGATTAAAGCATTATATAAGGGGCCATTGGCGAAAGTGACAGTAAATGGATATATATCAAAGCAATTTAACTTAAGCAGATCAACAAGGCAGGGATGCTCACTATAACATAACATAACATAACAATTACAGCACGGAAACAGGCCATTAGGCCCTTCTAGTCCGCATCGAACCAAACACCCCTTTCTAGTCCCACCTCCCTGCACAATGCCCATAACCCTCCATCTTCTTCTCATCCATATTCCTGTCCAACCTTTTCTTAAATAATACAATTGACTCCGCTGCCACTATTTCTCCCGGAAGCTCATTCCACACGGCTACCACTCTCTGAGTAAAGAAGTTCCCCCTCATGTTACCTCTAAACCTCTGACCCTTAATTCTTAACTCATGTCCTCTTGTTTTAATCTTTCCTCCTCTTAACGGAAATAGTCTATCCACATCCACTCTGTCTATCCCTTTCATAATCTTAAATACTTCTATCAAATCCCCTCTCAACCTTCTACGCTCCAAAGAATAAAGACCTAATCTGTCCAATCTCTCCCTATACTCTAGATGCTTAAACCCAGGTAACATTCTAGTAAACCTTCTCTGGACTCTCTCCACTCTGTTTATATCCTTCCTATAATTAGGCGACCAGAACTGCACACAGAACTCCAAATTAGGCTGCACCAACGTCTTATACAATCTCAACATCACCTCCCAACTCCTATATTCCATGCAACGATTGATAAAGGCCAGCATACTAAAAGCCTTCTTCACCACCCTATTCGTGTGAGTTTCTACCTTCAGGGAATGATGTACCATTACTCCTAAATCTTTCTGCTCTTCTGTATTCCTCAATGCTCTCCCATTTACCACGTATGTCCTGTTCTGATTCTTCTTACCAAAATGAAGCACCTCACACTTATCAGCATTAAATTCCATCACCCTTATTGTTCGCGTTAGCTATAGAACCACTAGCAGAACTGATAAGAACAGAAAATAAAATAAAAGGGATAAAAATAAAAGACAAGGAATATAAAATCAGTTTATTTGCGGATGATATTATAGTATACTTAACAGAACCAGAAATATCAATAAACGAATTACATAAGAAATTGAATGAATATGGAGAAGTGTCAGGTTACAAGATTAACGCAAATAAAAGTGAAGCAATGCCAATGAATAATGCGGATTTCTCAAAATTTAAGAAGGAATCACCATTCAGATGGCAAATGCAAGCAATGCGATACCTAGGTATACAAATAAATAAAAACCTCGGCCATCTATATAAACTCAATTATTATCCACTAATGAAAAAATTACAGGACGACTTAGAGCATTGGAAAGACTTAACACTAACACTAATAGGAAGGATAAACTGTATTAAAATGAACATTTTCCCAAGGATACAATACCTATTTCAGGCATTGCCAATACACTTGACAGAGAAATTCTTCAAGGAGTTAAAGAAAATAATAAGGAAATTTTTATGGAAAGGGGGGAAACCGAGGATAGCACTAGATAAATTAACAGAATGGTATAAACAAGGAGGCTAACAACTGCCAAACTTTAAAAATTATTATAGAGCCGCACAATTAAGATACCTATCAGATTTTTATCAAACAAGGGAAAAGTCAGATTGGACTAGATTAGAACTAGATGAATTAGGGGAGAAGATACCCGAACATATATTATATAAATGGGATGAAAAATTGGTACAACGTAGGAATTCTCCAGTATTACATCATCTGCTCAATATTTGGAAGAAGATTCATGTAGAAAGAATAAAACAAATTGCCAATTACCAAAACTAATACTGACGCAAAATCAGCTAATCCCTTTTACAATAGATAACCTTTCCTTTAGAGAATGGGAGATAAAAGGGATCAAAAGAATAGAAAATTGTTTTTCAGGAAATAAATTACTATCCTTTGAACAAATTAATGATAAATATAATATAACTCAAGATACAGTGCTGGCGTATTACCAACTGAAAACCTACTTGAAGGATAAATTGGGAAGCAGTCTGAGGTTACCAGAGGGAAGTAACTTTGAATATGTGATTACAGACACAATGATAATCAAAAGATTTATAACAAATATGTATATTAAACTGCAAGAAAAGGAGAATGAGGAAACAAATGGTAAAACTAAACAAAAATGGGAACAAGATTTAAATATAAAGATAAAGAAGGAAACATGGGAGAAGTTATGTTCTGGAACGATGAGAAATACAATAAATACGAGGTTACGTATGATACAATATAACTGGATACACAGGCTATACATTACACCTCAAAAGTTAAATAAATGGGACCCAACAGTATCTGACAGATGTTTTCGTTGTAAAAAAAGAAATGAGAACAACAATTCATGCAATCTGGACATGTGAGAAAGTAGAAAAATTTTGGGAAGATCTAAACCAGATATTAAATAAAATTACAGTAAACAATATTCCAAAAAACCCAGAGATCTTCCTCCTAAGTAACTAAAAAACAAAGAATTTGGACTCGATTTGGATGGAGCACAAAAAAGATTTGTTAGGATAGCTCTAGCCATAGCAAAAAAATGTATTATGTCAACCTGGAAATTAGAAGACAACTTGAGAATACAACAATGGTACATAGAAATGAATAAATGTATTCCATTAGAAAAATAACATATAATTTAAGAAATAATATTACAATTATTTGAACAAATATGGGAGCCATACATGAAACACAATAGAGAAACCTACCGGGGACATCTACCACCTAAAATGACAGAAGGAGAAGGAAATGAGAAGAATTGACTCAGTGGAATTTCTTGTTTATTTTTATCGAGTGACAACATTGTTTGACTGGTTTAATGTATCTTCGATTCTGAACTTTAAATGAATGGGAAGGGAGGTAGGGAGGGTGGGAGGGGAAGAGGAGGGTGGGGGAGAAAACAACACTGTTAATATTTGAAAAGAAAATATATGTATCCTTGATCAATGTGGTTTATAGTGTGAAAAATAAAAAATTTAAAAAAAAAGAATTGGGTGCATGGAGTGGAGGTCCTCGAGACTGGATCTGGGACTCGATAACTGTAGCTGGGATGATGCTGATCTGGGCCCTGGTGTTGATGATGAAGCATCAGCTGCCGATTGCATCTCACAGGTAGAGAAGGGTGTGTCTTGGCCAGCCGCCGTAGCCATTAACACCGTCCAGCACTTCCGAGCCTTAGCTCTCCAGTGCTGGTGGAAGAAGCAGAGGCCTGAAGTGGATGGCTTGCTTCTGGCTATGTTCTTTGAGGCCCTTGCTGGGATGAGTGTTCCTCCGCAGTGCTAGAGCGATTCCACGTGTATAGAATACCTCGCTATAAATCTATTTACAATTCTTTTGATTGTTTACATGTTCACATTCTGTACAGTTTATTTTTTTCCACTACCAGTTAGTGGTAATCCTTCTGCACCAGCAGGAAAAGGAAGCTCTTGTGTGTGAAATGTCATGTATGTACTCTAACGATAAATCTGAACTGAGGGTACGGATGACACAGGACATTTAATCATCCATATGATACTAACTGTGACGATTATAGTTCCTGTTAACTGTTACGATACATTTTTTTTAAATGTTTCTGACTGTTGCATATTGCAACTCCATCTGACTTGAAAAAGTAATATTACAGCAGAAGACACCTCAGAGTTCATTTTTAAATGGGATTGGGAATCGTTCAAGCCATAGCTCCTGAGCCTTTTGAGCGACCTTCCAGGGGTCATCAAAGCTCTCCTGGGACAGTAATGGCCAGATGTCTTTGGGCATCTGGTCGAGGGAAGATGCACTGAAAGGATGGGCAGTCGGTGTGTTTGCCCATGAGGGCGAGCATCTCGTCCATCAAAGTCATTGGAGTTCTGTCTCGCAAGGTGTCGAGGTGCAGCATCCAAGTAGCACGCTGGCGCCTGGAGAAGCCGAGGGAGCCAGTGAGCACCCGCTTGATGGTCCCTGTACTTATCTTCCGCGGGAGGGTGCTGAACTAGGTGCAGCACTCGTTTGGTGGTGGCCTGGTCCAGGACAGCGACCACATGATAAAACTTGGTCGTATCTGATGAAATCTGGTGGAGGTGAAACTAAGCCTCTCTGTGGCTGAACCAGGTCTCAGGCTCCTGAACCCAGAAGTCAGGAAGCTTGATGGCTATAGTGTTGATTGAAGAGTCATTCATATCGGGTTCAAAGGCATTTGATCCTGTCAGGGTCACCAATGTAGCGACGGCTACTCTGTTACTGAATAACTCCACAACCAAACGGGTTGAATTCAGTGAGCAAAACTGATTTATTGAGATCTGCTTGGCTGGTCTTACACTCCCAGCCCAGACCTGGCCTGAGAACTGCGCCATGGGCCCCGACGCCGCCAGGGCATCATGTGGGCCGCAAAGCGTGGGCTTCTAAGCCTGGTGCCGAGGTTGGGAAGAAACCCCCAACAGCGTCATTTTGGCTGGCCGCCCCGCCGTGTGCGTGACATGCAGGGCCAGTTCGCCTGCCTAATGGCGTGCCGCCACAGTGGTCGATTTTTTGAGTTTGAGATTAGGCTTCTTTGTGGCCATCTTCTGAGAACCCAAGAAGCTTATTTAAAAAAAATAATTTAAAAATTCAGGCATTAATTAATTCTCCCAGAGAGGCAATTTCCAAGTTTTCCTCCTACGGCGTCACCCCAAGCCCCCCACACCCCCACCCCCACCCCCCACTGTGAAGGGGACTTGAGCTCGAGATAATTTTATTGAATCTGTCATTCTTCTTGTATCTCTCTTTGAAGTTAAATCTCATTATATTTTAAATACAGTAAATGCTTTGTTATTTATCATTATGCGAGGTGATGCAGAATGTTTATCCATTTATCAATGAATTAAAGCTGCATAAAGCTGCATTTACAAAGTTTGGTTTCTGGATTAATAAGATAGGAATTTGGAATCTCGTCCTCACGTTTCCTTGAAATGAGCAAATACAAGAACCTGGAAAGTGTTGCGTTATAGAGGAGACCAAGAAAATGGGTAAGCGAGGAGGAGTCGATATTGTCTCGTAGACCTTTGTGGGGTCCTGGTCCAGAAGGGGGGGAACACATGGGATCGAGGAGGAGTCAGCCGATTGGATGCAAATTGCCTGTGGTATTGAAGGGTTGCTGTTCAGATCGGAGGTGGTGTTCCACAGGGGTCAGTAGCGGCCCCGACCTACACCGTGAATGGCAGTGGCCTGAGGAGTGTTGAACGAAAATGGTCATGGGTGGTGAGGAAGGCATTGGCTGCGGAGCAGCTTCACAGGGATGTGGTTATGAGGATACCCTGGATAGGAATGTGGCCGGTCTGTTTTCCCTGGAGCAGAGGTGACAGGATCGAGGTAGATAAGAGATTCCTGAAGTGTCATAAAACAGATGTAACATGTCATTAACTTTAATCTGCTTTAAGGCAGATTCACCAACAGCAGAAATTACCTGGCGCTCCTTCGAGGCAAAGAGACACTGAGTGACATGGATTCACCTCCCGCAGCCACACAGACTCCTGATCGATCCATCGGCCGCCCGAGCTGCAGATCCGAACTTCCGACACTCTCTTGCCTCCCGGTTCCGATACCGGGGGAGGGGGTAGTACAGGTAACAGTAGTGACGGGGGGGGGGGGGTACAGGTAACAGTAGTGACGATGGGGGGGGGGGGTACAGGTAACAGTAGTGACGGGGGGGGGGGGGGGGGGGTACAGGTACACAGTAGTGACCAGGCGGAGGGGGGTGTACAGGTGCACAGGTGTGGACGAGGGGAAGGGGGTGCACAGGGAGTGACAGGGAGTTGCCAGCCAGTCTCCTGCAGTCCGAGGCCCAGAGTGAATCCATCGACCGCAGTCCCCAGCAGCCGGCAGTGAGTCCCTGATCGAAGTTGCCAGTAAACCGCAGCATGCACGCATTCCTCCCCTCCAGCCCACAGCCTGCGTGATCCTCAGCCATAGAAGCCCCCACTGCTCCGTCGTCGAGGTCACCATTCCATGGAGTCATCTCCTCTGCTTCTTCTCAAACGGGGAGTGGTCTCCCAGTTTCTGGTGCCCTGCCCCAGTCCTGCACTTCCGAACACAGGCAGTGTCATTCAGGGCCCAGACCTTTTGGTCAAAGGAATTTAAAATAAAACTGTCAGCTCCCTCAACAGAGTTTAAAGCAGTTGACAGACTGGGCGATGGTAGCATGTAGAGGAGACCTGTGTCTCTGCTATTCACTCTCCAGGTGTGACGGAGTAGAATACAGCCCTCTCTCCCGACATACCTGTACACCCCCTTCCCCCTAGTCACACCCTGTGCACCGGTACAGCCCCTCCCCCTGGTCACTCCCTGTGCACCCTGTACACCCCCTTCCCTCTAGTCACACCCTGTGCACCGGTACAGCCCCTCCCCCGGTCACTCCCTGTGCACCCTGTACACCCCCTTCCCCCTCGTCACACCCTGTGCACCGGTACAGCCCCTCCCCCTGGTCACTCCTTGTGCACCGGTACAGCCCCTCCCCCGGTCACTCCCTGTGCACCCTGTACACCCCCTTCCCTCTAGTCACACCCTGTGCACCGGTACAGCCCCTCCCCCTGGTCACTCCCTGTGCACCCTGTACACCCCCTTCCCTCTAGTCACACCCTGTGCACCGGTACAGCCCCTCCCCCTGGTCACTCCCTGTGCACCGGTACAGCCCCTCCCCCGGTCACTCCCTGTGCACCCTGTACACCCCCTTCCCTCTAGTCACACCCTGTGCACCTGTACAGCCCCTCCCCCGGTCACTCCCTGTGCACCCTGTACACCCCCTTCCCCCTCGTCACACCCTGTGCACCGGTACAGCCCCTCCACCTGGTCACATCCTTGTGCACCTGTACAGCCCCTCCCCCGGTCACACCCTGTACACCCCCTTCCCCCTAGTCACACCCTGTGCACCGGTACAGCCCCTCCCCTGGGTCACTCCCTGTGCACCGGTACAGCCCCTCCCCCGGTCACTCCCTGTGCACCCTGTACACCCCCTTCCTCTAGTCACACCCTGTGCACCGGTACAGCCCCTCCCCTGGTCACTCCCTGTGCACCGGTACAGCCCCTCCCCCGGTCACTCCTGTGCACCCTGTACACCCCCTTCCCCCTGGTCACATCCCTGTGCACCGGTACAGCCCCTCCCCCGGTCACACCCTGTACACCCCCTTCCCCCTAGTCACACCCTGTGCACCGGTACAGCCCCTCCCCTGGTCACTCCTGTGCACCGGTACAGCCCCTCCCCCGGTCACTCCTGTGCACCCTGTACACCCCCTTCCCTCTAGTCACACCCTGTGCACCGGTACAGCCCCTCCCCCGGTCACTCCCTGTGCACCCTGTACACCCCCTTCCCCCTAGTCACACCCTGTGCACCTGTACAGCCCCTCCCCCTGGTCACTCCCTGTGCACCTGTACACCCCCTCCCCCGGTCTCAGTAAAACATGGAAGTACCGGGCGAGGTCCATCTCCATGTTGATTCCTGAGTGTCCCGTTTTTCTTGTGACCCATTATTCCCCTTTTCTTTGCATAAAATCTCCGGATTATCCTATTTCTGCCCGAACTAAATCCTGCCCCTCCTTTTCTCCTTTGTTTAAATCCTCCTCCTCAGTTCCCCAACCCCCTCCAGGTCTGCATTCAACCCCAGCCGCTTCTCCCTGCCCCGCGTGGCCCCCTCGCTTGTGCGTAGAGCCTGGATTTCCCTTGCCCTCGGACCTTGACCCCACTTGCCTGTCTGCCCCTTTCCTCTAACAGGAGCATGCATGTCCCCTTGGGCTCGGCAACACATGTTTCAAAGCATACCACTTCCTTCAAACAGCAGCACGGTTTGCTTCATGAAGATCCAGTGGCCCGGATCTGGTCGGGCGCTGTCTGTAAGGAGTTTGTACCTTCTCCCCGTATCTGCGTGGGTTTCCTCAGGTTCCTCCCACCATTCAAAAAACGTATGGGGGCTGGAGGTCAATTGGGTGGCCGGGCTTGGGAGTCCAAGGGGGCCGGGTGTTACTGAGCTGGGAAACCTGTTCCAGTGAACTGCAGCAACTCCTGGTCTTGTCCCTCCAATTCCAAACTTTAACTCGTGGTCCCGCTCAGTCTCTCCCTGTAACTACCTTGAACATTGGAGAACATGGTCACTGGTCCCAAAGGCTCGTCCACAATCACCCTCAATTTACCCCTCCAGTCCCCCAACCAGGTCAAGCATTGCCCTCTCCCGTGTGGGTCTCCACATATAGCCGGAGGAAACCGTCCTGAACACATTTGCCAAATCCCACCCCGTCTAAACCTTTTCCCTGTGACTTTCCTCGTCAATATTTGGAAAGTTAACCCCCCCCCCCCCCCCCACCAACTATGACAACCTTATTTGACCCACAACTGGGAGCAAACTCCCTGTATATTGCTGCTCTAATTCTCGTAGACGATTTGGGGGCCTGTAGTTCACTCCCAACAAGTGATCATGCTTTTCCTGTTCCTCAGCTTCGTCCAGACCCTCAGCTCCATTCACAGACCCTCGGCCCCGTCCACAGACCCTCAGCAGCTGACCCGTCACTATCACCACCTCTGCCCACTGCCATGACATCCTCCTTCACCAATAACACAAGACCCCCCCCCCACACTTCTTTCCCCCCTGAAGCACCTGCACAATGGGATGTTGGGCTTCCAGTCCAGCCCCTCCCTTAACCAGGTTTCTGTAATGGTCACCACGTCCCAGTCTCACGTGTTTACCTGTGCCCCAAGTTCAACCCCTGACCCATGGGGCCACAGAACAACAGGACAGAAACAGGCCCCTTCTGGTCTGTGCCAAACTATCATTCTGCCTGGTCCCACTGACCTGCCCCCAGTCCATGTCCCTCCACACTCTCTCATCCATGGACCTCTCCAAATTCTTCTTAAATGTTAAAATCGAGCCCGTATTCACCACTGGCACCTCGTTCCACACCCCCACCACTCTCTGTATGAAGAAGTTCCCCCTAAACCTTTCTCCTTTCACCCTTAACCCACGTCCTCTGGTTTGTATTTCACCTCCCCTCAGTGGAAAAAGCCTGGCTACATTTACTCTGTCTACCCCCTCATCATTTTAAATACCTCTATCAAATCTCCCCTCATTCTTCTACACTCCAGGGATTAAAGTCCTCACCTGTGGAACCTTTCCCTGTAACTCAGTTCCTGAAGACCAGGCAACATCCCAGTAAATCTTCTCTCCACTCTTTCTACCTTATTGATATTCTTTCGGTGAACAAAACGCCACACAATTCTCCAAATTTGGCCTCACTAATGTCTTCTACAACAAGCCTCCAACATTAAAATGGGCACAATTTAAACCCACAGTCCTTCTCCGCTCCCTGTCCCAAACGTTCTCTCATCACCCTCGGTCCTGACTTCTAACCTCTCCCCTGCCTGGAGAAGATCCCCTCCCCCCGCCGCCAGTCTGGTACAGCCCCACCCGTGAGACCCAAGGCAGCCTGCTGGAAATCGCCTTCCCCAGACTGTTCTCCCTGAACCGAGTCCACATTTCTCCGCCAGCTCCTTTGGCGCAATTCTGTTCGCAAGTAGAGTCTCCCCGGCTGGCTCGGCCACAGTGGGCAAGGGGTCGGCCGTGAACGTTGCCGGAGCGCGGGGTCGCCAGGACCATCAACTGCGTCTCACTGCCGAGCGGTGTTTTATTATCTAAACTGCAGGGAGTTTCTGGACCCTGATTTCCAGCCTGCGACGTGGTGGCGGCTCAGCAGCGGAGTCCGGTCGGTCTGTCCTCGGCCTCCGAGTCGGACGAGGAGGGCATCATCTGCTTCAGCACATTGCAGGGGCTCTCGGGGTCTGGACACATCGCTGCCCAGCGCTGCTCCCACTCACAGCGGCAGCTGTCAGGCATCGCGTCCGCCCCTACCCCACGGGGCGGGGTGGCCGGGGACACCCCTACCCCACGGGGCGGGGTGGCCGGGGACACCCCTACCCCACGGGATTGTGTGGCCGCTGTTACCCCTACCCCACGGGGCGGTGTTAGATCAGTCACCCCTACCCCACGGGGCGGTGTGGCCGGGGACACCCCTACCCCACGGGGCGGTGTGGCCGGGGACACCTCTACCCCACGGGATTGTGTGGCCGCTGTTACCCCTACCCCACGGGGCGGTGTTAGATCAGTCACCCATACCCCACGGGACGTTGTGGCCGGGGACACCCCTACCCCACGGGGCGGTGTGGCCGGGGACACCCCTACCCCACGGGGCGGGGTGGCCGGGGACACCTCTACCCCACGGGATTGTGTGGCCGCTGTTACCCCTACCCCACGGGGCGGTGTTAGATCAGTCACCCCTACCCCACGGGACGTTGTGGCCGGGGACACCCCTACCCCACGGGGCGGTGTGGCCGGGGACACCCCTACCCCACGGGGCGGGGTGGCCGGGGACACCCCTACCCCACGGGACGTTGTGGCCGGGGACACCCCTACCCCACGGGGCGGTGTGGCCGGGGACACCTCTACCCCACGGGATTGTGTGGCCGCTGTTACCCCACGGGGCGGTGTTAGATCAGTCACCCCTACCCCACGGGGCGGTGTGGCCGGGGACACCCCTACCCCACGGGGCGGTGTGGCCGGGGACACCTCTACCCCACGGGACTGTGTGGCCGCTGTTACCCCTACCCCACGGGGCGGTGTTAGATCGGACATCCCACGGGACGTTGTGGCCGGTGTCACCCCTACCCCACGGGGCGGGGTGGCCGGGGAAACCCCTACCCCACGGGGCGGGGTGGCCGGGGACACCCCTACCCCACGGGGCGGGGTGGCCGGGGACACCTCTACCCCACGGGATTGTGTGGCCGCTGTTACCCCACGGGGCGGTGTTAGATCAGTCACCCCTACCCCACGGGGCGGTGTGGCCGGGGACACCCCTACCCCACGGGGCGGTGTGGCCGGGGACACCTCTACCCCACGGGACGTTGTGGCCGGTGTCACCCCTACCCCACGGGGCGGTGTGGCCGGGGACACCCCTACCCCACGGGGCGGTGTGGCCGGGGACACCTCTACCCCACGGGACTGTGTGGCCGCTGTTACCCCACGGGGCGGTGTTAGATCAGTCACCCCTACCCCACGGGGCGGTGTGGCCGGGGACACCTCTACCCCACGGGACGTTGTGGCCGGTGTCACCCCTACCCCACGGGGCTGGGCGGTCTGGGCGCACCCGCACCATGGGCAGATCCCGGGGCCCGGCAGGGTACGGCCTGGGGTGGTTCTGAGCGACCAGGGAGAGGGGCAGAGGGCGAGAGGCGGCAGCTCCAGAACGCGGCCCCTCCGCGCCGTGGCACTGGGCGGCAGGACAGGCGAGAGAGGGCCCGAGTCCGGCCACCCAGCCAGCAGCCCTCGCCGGGGGATAGCGGGCCGCCGGGGAAGCTGCGGCCGGCCGTTCTCCAACTGCGACGAGCCGCTGGTTGGAGACGGCCGTGGGAAGGGCCGCTTCCTCGCCGGGAGGACGCGACTCGGCCCGCGCTGGGCTGGGTGGGGGCGGCAGGACGGCCGGGAAACGGCGGCCGGAGAGGTGGCGACAGGAGGCATCAGCACGGCCCCCACCAGGCTGATCAGGGCGCAGATGGCTGGGAGAAGGGCCGAGGCATCGACGTGGGGCAGCGGCGGCCGCTCGGCCGTCGGGGAGCTGCGGGAACCGCTGCTGGAGCTGCGGGAACCGCTGCTGGAGCTGCGGGAACCGCTGCTGGAGCTGCGGGAACCGCTGCTGGAGCTGGCGCCCCGGGGATGTTCGCCAGCCGGCCCGGGCCGCCGCCGCAGGACCGCGGATTGAGCAGGGGGCTGTGGTGGAGGGAAGGAGCCCGAGATGGACTGCGCCGAGCTGGAGCCTTTGCCGGGGAAGGGCGGCGGGAGCGCGTTCCCCGCGGGCGAGTGCGGGGACAGAGCGCCTTCCGAAGCCGCAGGTGGCTGAGATGCCACCACGACCTCCCGCGCCGCCATTGGACGTGGGGTCGAGGTTTCCGCCGGGTTCGGCGAAGCAGAAGCGGCCGAGGACCTGGTCCCGGAGTCGGTGTCGGGGCTCCGGCCGGAGGACGTGTGGGTTGATGTCCGCGAGAAGAGGCTCCTGGTTCTGAGCGGCAGTGGCGACGACAGCGAGATCCAGGCGGCCGGTGGCCGCGGCGGGGACGAGCCGGCTTCGCTGCCATTCACACAGCCCTGGTCCTCTCGGCTCCGGGCCGTGGCGGGATCGGCCCCATCGGACAGGCAGCATTCTGTGGGGCAGAAAGGAAAGGCGGCAGTTTGTAGGGGACAGGGGAAGGCTGGACGGACACACACGGGGGGCCCAGCCGCTCCGTCTCGGAGCTGAACCTTGCCCTTCATGGCACCGCACTCGGCCCCTCTCGTTCCGCCTGACCTTTCCATAGAACATTCCGGCACGGTTCAGGCCCTTCGGCCCACCCGTGTTTTGCCGACCCGTGTACACCTACTCTCCAACCATCTCACACCTTTCCCCACTTCACACCCATATCCCTCGGTTTTTCCTTCATCTGTGATCCTATCGGACAATCTTCCAACTGTCCCTGTCGTTCCAAGCGCCCACGACTGCAATTGTCGGGAAATTTAACATAATGACTACCCGTGTGGTCGTTCACACTGGACCCTGAGTGGAACAGTCCCGGTGGGTGACCAGCGACGAATTTTTCCAGTACAATTTACACTGCAGGCTTCCTCCAACAAGTTGTATCAGGATCAATCACGGGGCAGGAATTGCCTCTTGTAGGACGTCCTCTGGACCCGCCCTGGGAAACAGGCGCTGGCCATGTCTCTCAGAATCTTGTGGACCTCTATCAAGTCTCCTCTCATCCTTCTACGCTCCAAAGAGAAAAGTCCCAGCTCTGCTAACCCGGCCTCATCAGACTCAATTCCCAATCCAGACAACATCCTGATAAATCTCCTCCGGTCCTTCTGTAAAGGTTCAAACCTTGTGCTTTTGATTCTTAGTTGATTTTGTGCCTGTCTCTTTTGTGCCTGCTTTTTCTCCAAGATGTGAAGGAAACGTGAGCATGAAAAGTTTTCTATCTCTAAGTTTTTGAATTTGTATATATTTTTGTATCTTTATACAGTCTTCTTTCTTTGGCTTGGCTTCGCGGACGAAGATTTATGGAGGGGGTAAAAAGTCCACGTCAGCTGCAGGCTCGTTTGTGGCTGACAAGTCCGATGCGGGACAGGCAGACACGATTGCAGCGGTTGCAAGGGAAAATTGGTTGGTTGGGGTTGAGTGTTGGGTTTTTCCTCCTTTGTCTTTTGTCAGTGAGGTGGGCTCTGCGGTCTTCTTCAAAGGAGGTTGCTGCCCGCCAAACTGTGAGGCACCAAGATGCACGGTTTGAGGCGTTATCAGCCCACTGGCGGTGGTCAATGTGACAGGCACCAAGAGATTTCTTTAGGCAGTCCTTGTACCTTTTCTTTGGTGCACCTCTGTCACGGTGGCCAGTGGAGAGCTCACCATATAACACGATCTTGGGAAGGCGATGGTCCTCCATTCTGGAGACGTGACCCACCCAGCGCAGCTGGATCTTCAGCAGCGTGGACTCGATGCTGTCGACCTCTGCCATCTCGAGTACTTCGACGTTAGGGGTGTAAGCGCTCCAATGGATGTTGAGGATGGAGCGGAGACAACGCTGGTGGAAGCGTTCTAGGAGCCGTAGGTGGTGCCGGTAGAGGACCCATGATTCGGAGCCGAACAGGAGTGTGGGTATGACAACGGCTCTGTATACGCTTATCTTTGTGAGGTTTTTCAGTTGGTTGTTTTTCCAGACTCTTTTGTGTAGTCTTCCAAAGGCGCTATTTGCCTTGGCGAGTCTGTTGTCTATCTCATTGTCGATCCTTGCATCTGATGAAATGGTGCAACCGAGATAGGTAAACTGGTTGACCGTTTTGAGTTTTGTGTGCCCGATGGAGATGTGGGAGGGCTGGTAGTCATGGTGGGGAGCTGGCTGATGGAGGACCTCAGTTTTCTTCAGGCTGACTTCCAGGCCAAACATTTTGGCAGTTTCCGCAAAGCAGGACGTCAAGCGCTGAAGATCTGGCTCTGAATGGGCAACTAAAGCGGCATCATCTGCAAAGAGTAGTTCACGGACAAGTTTCTCTTGTGTCTTGGTGTGAGCTTGCAGGCGCCTCAGATTGAAGAGACTGCCATCCGTGCGGTACCGGATGTAAACAGCGTCTTCATTGTTGGGGTCTTTCATGGCTTGGTTCAGCATCATGCTGAAGAAGATTGAAAAGAGGGTTGGTGCGAGAACACAGCCTTGCTTCATGCCATTGTTAATGGAGAAGGGTTCAGAGAGTAAAAGCTTTCTTATTCACCGTTATGAAAGTCTTGTTGCGAAGTTATCAAAATGTTTATCCATTCTATCAACCAATTAAAACTACACAAAGTACAGCCACAGAGTTGGATTGATTGATTGGATTCGAGACCGAAATTTGGGATATGAGAGTTCACGCTTTGGAAGATGGTACTTTGAAATTAGGATGTATTAGAGTAAGGCAAGTGTCATCTATATTGTTACAGGTGTCGAGCGGGCACACAGCAGGGTATGGCAAACCACCACCATCAGTTCACAGACTTAACTGACACATCGCTGGCGAGCAGCGCTGCGAGCCAAAGTACAGCGAGTGGATCAGATGAAGCACCTGCCTAAAGGCACAGCCGCTAATGGCTCATCGTTTTAACCTGCTGGTCCAAGCTGTTCAATCATTAACAGGCAGGGAATAAAAGGTCTGTATGTCTGCAATAAACCAGTCTTGAGTTGACCACCTTTGTGTGTGTGCCTTTATTTAGTACCATCTACTGTATTGGTGACCCCAAAATGAAGATTCAGCAAATTTGAATCCTTATGGGAAAGGAGGAAAGTTCAACAGCAGTAACAACTGCCGCCACCGTGACGTTAATGCAATTGGACTTCATTTGCCTCCTTTCTGGACACATCAGCCTTAAATTTGGTTTCGTCAAGCTGAAAGAGTTTAATCTTCGGGGTATAACGGCGGAAGACACAAAATTTTGGCATGTCGTGAGTACATTGGATGCGGCCACTGCATCGCGAGTAAACGAATTTATTGCTCATCCTCCGGCAGAAGACCAGTACACCAGATTCCGCCAGTTTATTCTTGATACATTGGAACTTACTAGGCATGAGTGTGGCATGTGTCTTTTGAACATGGAAGGCCTAGATGACAAGAATCCATCAGACCTGATGAATGAGATGCTGGTCATTCCCATTGTCTGCTTTTCAAAACCTTATTTCTGTCAAAACGTCCTGCTCACGTTGCCATACCCATTGATAACATGGATTTCCGCCATCCCCATGACGTGGCTCGAGAGGCTGACAGGCTCTATCGTACTCGTACACAAGAGTCTGCCCGAATACATCCAGTTTTTGCTACTGAAGCATCTCCCGCATCCTACCAGCCTCCTGTATCTGCAGTCCAATCCAAGAGGAACATGCTGATGTACATTGAGAGTGGGTGTTTTTACCATCGCTGCTGGGGAAAAAATGCCCATAAGTGTGTCCAGCCATGTACCTACTACAAAAAGAAGTCGGAAAATGAGAGCCGGCTGCCAGTAGTGGCCTCGGCAGCTGGCGTACATATTTGGGTAAGCACAAATTCCTTGTAGACACAGGTGCTGAACTTAGTTTGCTCCCACTGACCTATTTTGAAAGGATGCATAAAAAATACCACTTGACCCCGTGAGTAGCAAATGGAACTGCCATTCCAAGTTTCGGCACTAAACACGTCACAATCGGAAAAGGTGGAACCATGTTCCATTGTCCTCACTTCTGTTGCTCAACCCATTTAGGGTGCAGTTTTTTTTTACATTCCCGTGACTTATTAGTAGACGCAAAATGCCAAAAATTAGTTCACGCCACCACCTTTCAGACATATCCACTGGCGTGCATCAAGGGGAGAGTTTCAAAGCTTGGAGTACATACGTTACACAAGGACACATATACTGCCCTACTCAACGAATTTCCCCATATTCTCACCCCTAACTTCAATGCCTCAACAACAGCCCATGGTGTGTCTCATTACATAGACACATCAGGCCCACTGGTCCATGCCAGGACTTGTCATCTGGCACCTGATAAATTGCAGCAGGCAAAGGCAGAATTTAAAGCAATCGAAGAATTGAGTATCATTCGATGCCTAAACAGCCCTTGGGCCTCACCTTTGCATACGGTACCCAAGAAGACAGGCGGATGGAGACCCTGCGGTGACTACCGTCGACTTAATGATGTCTCTACACCTGACAGATACCCAATTCCACACATACAGGATTTCACCGCCCATCTACATCATTGCCGCAATTTTCAAAGATTGATTTGGTTAAGGGATATCATCAGATACCGATTCATGAAAATTATATTCCCAAGACAGCAATTATTACACCGTTTGGTCTTTTTGAATTCCTCAAAATGTCATTTGGCTTAAAGAATACCGTGCAAACTTTTCAGCGGCTTATGGATGCTGTAGGCAGAGATTTAGACTTTGCATATATTTACTTGGACGACATCCTTGTAGCAAGTCAAAATGAGCAAGATCACCGTGTAGTGCGCGTTGAAAGAACCAAAGACTTGTTGATCCAAACCAAGGCTTTTATTAACTAAAAGACTGGAGCATATCACAAGTAGGTCGACCAGTCCAGAATGACCTGGTCTGGCTAGGAGCAATCCTTTAAGACCTGCCAGTAGGTGTGTCTACGCTCTCAGCCACTCACAGTCATCCTCCACTACCCTCTGTACATATGTACAAATATACATTGGTGATAGAATCTGGACTATCAAACACCGCCTGCATTTGTGCCACCTTTTCCAATGACTCCAAGACTTTGGTCTGACAATTAACCTTGACAAGTGTCAATTTGGCAAGTCAACCATAGAATTCTTAGGGCATAAAATTACATCAGAACGCATATCTCCATTATCAGGCAAGGTAAATGACAACCATACATTCTCCAGACCTGTCATCATCAAAGGGGTACAGGAGTTTTTGGGAATGATAACTTTTTATCACAGATTTATTCCCGGGATTGCTGACATCCTGCAACCCGTTTGACATCATCTCTGCTCTAAACAAAAACATTATTTGGACTGCAGAGGCAGAGGGCACATTTATGTCCGCCAAAGAGGCAATAGTCAAAGCAGCAATGCTTGCGCATCCAAATCCTGAAGCGGCTTTGACGCTTAGCACAGATGCCTCAAGAACAGCTGTGGGTGCAGTTTTGGAACAGTACGTCAATGGCCTTGCCTTCTTTAGTCGTCATCTAAGATCAGTGGAAATGAAGTACAGCGCCTTTGATCGAGAACTATGAGCACTTTATCTGGCTGTAAAGCACTTTCGTTATATCTTGGAAGGTTGACATTTCACCATATTCACAGACCATAAACCACTAATTTTTGCCTTTAGCAAAGTCACAGATCCTTGGTCGGCAAGAAATCAATGACATTTGTCCTACATTTTGGAGTTTACTACGGACATGGCATCATATTTTGGGAAAGGACAATCTTGTTGCAGATGTGCTCTCTAAATCAAGTTTGTGCCATATTCAGGGTGGAGTCAACATTGCTGAACTGGCTGCGGCACAATCCGCGGATCCGGATATATAGGCATACAGTACAGCTATTACTGAACTCGACATTCAACAGATGGCACCACAACAAGGTAGTCCAGAACTCCTTTGTGATGTATTGTTGGGCTATCCTCGACCATTGGTCCCATCATCTTGGAGACGCCGTCTTTTTGATGACATTCACAATCTATCACACCCATCCATCAGGACTTCAGTCAAAATAATGTCAAACAAGTACATGTGGCATGGGCTTAAAAAAGATGTCGCGCAATGGGCACGAACATGTATATCCTGCCAATCTGCGAAAATTCAACACCGCACCAAGGCACCCCGCAGCCTTTCCAGACACTACGCAGAAGATTTGAGTATGTGCACATGGATCTGGTTGGACCATTACCAGTATCACAGGACATGAGGTATATTCTCACAGTAGAAGACCGCTTCACATTCTGGCCAGAGCCATTCCATTACCAGTCAGTGATACTGAGGCATGTGCTAGAGCGTTCATCTTAAATTGGATTGCGAGATTTGGAGTGCCTACACACATAACTTCGGACCGTGGACCACAGTTCACTTTGGTGTTATGGGCCACCTTGGCTCATTTGTGTGGTACACCATTGCACCACAGTCCAATGGCCTGGTGGAACGTTTCCATCAACAACTTAAATCTTCACTGAAGGCCCGACTCACCAGACCCAACTGGGTCAATGAAGTACGATGAGTATGAACAGCTCCAAAAGAAAATCTGTCTGCATCGTCTGCAGAATTTATGCATGGTACGGCCTTTATGGTTCCAGGAGATATTCACTTCACAAGCAATTAAGACATGGATGTCCTGCAACAACTCCGCAAGGGTATTGCTAACAGCAAACCATCTTCTACCAACTGGTATGGCAAACCCAGGCAACAAGTGCCCCAATCACTATTAAACACTGAATTTGTATTCGTACGAAGACATGTTCCAGGGGCACCATTACTAAAACCACACGAAGGACCATTTCGTGTGATCAAGAGAGATGGAATGGTATATGCATTAGACATCAGAGGGCATCTGCAGCTATTCAGCGTGGACAGACTTAAACCCGCCCATACAGACCCTACTTCACCAGTTCAGTTCCCTCAACCCAGGTGACGTGAACGTCCACCTAAGTCAAGTGTATCTGACATCTTAAGTTATGGTGTCGATTCTAGGGGGATGATGTAGCGGGCACACAGCGCGGTATTGCAAACTGTCACCGTCAGTTCACAGACTTACCAGACACAACGCGGGCTAGCAGTGCTGGGCGCCAAAGTACAGCAAGTGGATCAGATGAAGACCCTGCCTAAAGGCATGGCCACTAATGGCTCATAGCTTTAACCAACTGTTCACTAACGAGCTCATTAACAGGTAGGGAATAAAAGGTCTGTGAATGTCTGCAATAAACCAGTCTTGAGTTGACTACCTTTGTGTGTGTTTGCCTTTATTTAGTAGGATCTACCATAGTAGCCGCTACACAGGGTATATTATATTTTACATTATATATTAATATGTCTTTAAATGAGATAGATTGTGGGGGGGGGGGTTAGTATAGGTCACTTCACAAACAAACATTAACATTTCACAAAAGACACATCATTTGAAATGGAAGAGCTGTGCATAAGCAGAGATTTCATGTCCACAGTGACTTTACAGAAACTTTGAACAATACCTGCGGAAACTTCACAAGTAGGTGTTAATTGGACTGACATCTTTAAAGTATGACAGAATATGTTGTGCTTTATATTGTAAATAGACATGATTTTGGAAGATAAAGTGTGGCAACTTTTTTAATGTAGGTCACATACAAACATTTCAAAACAGATCGCATTTAAAATACTAGAGTTCTGCTCAAGCCAGACAGGACGGCTTCTGGGGGCCTTTTCAAAAACTTTGGAGAGTGACCAAGTGACTTCACTAATGGATTGTTGTTTGGAAAAACAACAGATGAAAGAACTCAGAGGATTAAGTTCGGAGCTGCAGGCTGTATTGGAGAGCTGTTTGCTGCTCTAAGAGGGTCATGTAGTTTTTTTGTAGGGGGTTAAATAGGCTTTTCTCTGTGAGAGAGATCAATTCTGCAGTTTTACAAGCAGCAGCTGGGACTGGAACAGGACAATCTGGCAAGACTATGGAAACCCCCATTTGAAAGATGGGTTTTGAGTGCTTAGTTCAGCCGAGTTAAAGCCCTTGTGGTTCAGACAAGAGGAGAGGACTGGTGCCTAATGTTTCACTTGAAATCAAGGAAACAAAATGGAACTCTGTGGTGACCTGAATAAAAGAGGTTATCATCTGGAAAACCCTGATGGGGCAAATTTCTTTGTCAAGACACTGATTAAAAGGGAACAACAAATCTCTCTCTGCAAACCCTACAAAAACCTTCTTGAGTTGTAGCCATTTACCTTTCAAGCACCAAAGCCTGGTGAACTTTATAAATGTTAAATTCTGTGCACAATACAAGAATTGCCTGCAACCAGTGAACTTGGAGAAGTGAGAAATGAGATTGAACTGTGAATTAAAGAACTTTTCTAAATTTACATACACATGCAGGTTAAGTTAGGTTAGTTAAGTTAATAGTAATAAGTTAAAATTTGATCCTGTTTTCATGTTTAAAGATCATTAAAAGCTGGGTTTTGGGGTCCTCTGGGCTCATAACAAAAGCAAAAGATGCCCAGGCTCAGAAACTGATTCCGGTGCCAGCAATCTGTCTGGTTAAGAAATAGGAAACAAAGGGTTGGGGTAAGCGGGTCGTTTTCAGGATGGCAGGATGTGACGAGTGGGGTGCCGCAGGAATCGGTATTGGGTCCTCAGTTGTTTGTAATTTATGTAAATGATTTGGATGAGGGGATTATTAATAATTTGAGCAAATTTGCAGATGACACGAAACTGGGTGGCGGTGTGGGGTGTGAGGAGGATGTCAGGAAAATGCAGAGGGACTTGGACAGGTTGGGGGTGTGGCCTGCTGAATGGAAGATGACGTTCAATGTGAGCAAATGTGAGGTTATCCATTTTGGGGGCAATAATAGGAAAGCTGAGTATTATTTAAATGGAGACAAGCTAGGGAGTGGGGAGGAGCAAATGGATCTGGATGTACTTGTTCACCGGTCACTGAAGGCTAACATGCAGGTTCAGAAAGCTGTGAAGAAGGCTAATGGCATGTTGGCTTTCATAAAGAGGGGATTGGAGTATAGGAACAGAGACGCCCTTCTGCAGTTATACAGGGCCCTGGTGAGACCCCACCTGGAGTATTGCGTCCAGTTCTGCTCTCCAATTTTGAAGAAGGACATACTAGCTATAGAGGATGTGCAGCGCAGATTTACAAGGTTAGTTCCAGGGATGGCGGGGTTGACATATGCTGAAAGGCTAGAAAAACTGGACTTGTATCTGATGGAGTTTAGAAGGATGAGGGGGGACATGAATGAGGTATACAAAATCATCAGGGGGATAGACAGGGTGAAGTCGGATTACTTGTTCCCAATGATGGGGGAGACGAGGACTAGAGGGCATAGTTTAAGAATACAGGGTAGGCCCTTTAGGACGGAGATGAGAAAACATTTTTTTACCCAGAGAAGTGTGAATCTGTGGAATGCTCTGCCACAGAGGGTGGTAGAGGCAGATTCGCTGACTATGTTCAAAAGAGAGTTAGATAAGACTCTAGTGGGCAAAGGAGTTAAGGGTTATGGGGATAAGGCTGGAAAGGGGTACTGATGGTAGTGATCAGCCATGATCTGTAAAATGGCGGTGCTGGCTCGACGGGCCTACTCCAGCTCCTATTGTCTATTGTCATTCCGAAGGCAGCCAGAAGGATTCAGACCAAGCCAGTGGTTCCTCTCTCTGCAGAAACACAAGACAACTTTGAATTTTGTGCTCTCTCTCTCTCCCTCTCTCTTTCCCAAAGATCTTTTGGCTTCAGTTTACCAAACAAACTGAATTTTGTTTATGATCTTTGCTTCATTTGAGATCGAAGTTTTGTGAGCCTTGTATGTTTTGTGTCAAAGTTTTTCTGTGGGCTGGTTGGAAATATAACTTACACTTTAATTCCATATGTTATATTTAGGCTGGGGAATTTATTAGTTTTACATTGTTACAGGAATTTGCATAGTAACCAGTGGGAATTGTTATAAAAGGGGGGATTTTGAATTAAAGTTTGAAGGTGAATTTTTTTGTTAATAAAGAAATTGTTCATCTTTACCCCTGTGTGATCTGCCTTCTTTGTGGTTGCTGGTTTCATCTTGTAAAAATACCAAATATGATTTCTCTTTTAGAGAGAGAGAGAACTAAGTTCTGCAACATGACTAGCTGGCAGGCTTGTTGAAACCCCATTTTGTAGATGGGTTGTGAGTTCTAAGTTTAGCCTATTGAAAAACCTCTTGTACAAGAGGAAATGGCTGGTTACAGCATTTCTCCTGAAATAAAGGAAAGAGGAGGAACTCTGTGGTGACCTGGAACAGGAGGTTATCATTTGGAAAAACCATGATGGGGCAAGTTTCTTTGGCAAGACACTGAAGTGGCTGATCGGAGGAAATCAGTTTGTGTGTGTCCAACAAGCAACAAATTTCTCTGAAATCAAGAATCTTCCTGAGTGGGAGCTTTAAGCACCAGAGCCTGGTGAAAATTCATAAATGTTAAATTCTGTGCAGAGTCTAAGAATTGCCTGAGACCAGTGAACTTGGAGGAGTGAGAAGAGAGATTGGACTGTGAATCAAAGAACTTTCCAGAACATATACATACATATTACATATACTTGAGCTTAAAATTAGAAGGGGGTTAAGGTAAGAGTAATAAGTTAAAGTTTTATCCTGTTTTTAGGTTTAAAGAAAATTAAAAGCGACTTTGTTTAAGTAATTATTTGTCTTCGTGAATTTCTATTGCTGCTGGGTTTTGGGGTCCTCTGGACTCATAACTACATTTTCATTCAAATAAAAACTTAATTGTGAACTTTGTTTGGAAGAAAGGCTTGTAAAATTTATCTAAATGAATTAACAACTAATTTTAAAGCCAAGAGACAACCACACTGTAACAGTAGAATATTCCAGAAGTGTGTAAACATTTCTGTGAATTGCGCAGCTTGAAATTGAGCCAAAAGCCAGCCAGACCGTTGGCGACCTTGATAAAGAAAACCTACAGCTCTCGTAGTAGAATTGTCAGGAAGCCCAGAAATTGTAAACATAAACATTGAGATAAAAAAGTTTGTGTGCAGAACCACAGAGAAAATCCAGCCAGCAGCAAATCTAAAAGGGCCGAATAAGATAAAAAAATTTTTTTTACAGATCCAGCAAGAACCAGGAGAAGCCAGGTTGCAGAGTGAAGAACCAATACCATCACTTACATACCAAGGATCCCCACCAAAGTTGCAGAGATTAAAATGATTCCTTGAAGCTGAGGATGTTATACAATTTTTGGAATGACTTCTGCATGTTTATGCTATACCAGCATTTGGAAATATTAAGGATACTTCAATAATTCCTAAAGATGTAAAGAAGTCTAAATCATTGTCTCAATAGAAATGTTTGTTACTGCTGGGTCAGATACAAGCACAAGAAATAACAAGGAAACAAAGGAGAAGGAAGATCAGACTGTTCAGGAAAGCTGTTTGTATTACAAAGATAAGCACGTTTTAGAAAAATGTTCACAATTGGAGAAAAAGTCGTATGATGAGAAATTAACCTTTTTAAAGAAGAATGGAATATGTTTCGACTGCTTGTATAAATGACACATCAGCAAAACTTGTCATAAACAACTCAGGTGTGATATATGCAGTTTAAAACATCCCAAGTTACTGCTCACTCAACGAAGTTAAGTTAAGGAGGAAGTCAAACAATCTGAATCCAAGACTAAAGACACAGTCAGAGAGGATGATTCAGCTTCAGTTCAGACAAACAGTCTTACTGGGGCCGGCGACAAAGCCCCCTCAATAGTTCCTGTACAGGTTAAAGCTAAAAGAGGAGCTTCATACTGAAGACCTGCACATTTCTTGATCCAGGAAGTACCACCTCATTTTGTACTGTTGAATTAATGAATATACTTAACCTTCATGGTAAAAGGTCACAGATCTTGTTGAAGACAGTGAACGATGAAAGGAACATTGAACCTAATATAGTTTCAGATTTACAGATTGCTGGATTGAATAGCAATGAATTTTGCCATTTTCCAAGTGTATATACTCAGAAGTCTAAGGCTGTGAATAAGGAGAATATTCCCTATCAGGAAGATATCAGCCAGTGGGATCATCTAAAAGATGTTTGTTTACCAAAGGTTGATGTCAAGATTGAGATGTTAATTGGATTAGATGCACCAAAAGCTCTCGAACCTCCAGAAGTAATAAGGAGTCAAAATGACAGACCTTATTCTGTGAGAACGTTGCTCAGATGGACAATCAATGGACCATTAGGAGGAAAAATGGATAATGATCAGGAATCATCGAACATAAATATCAACAGGATTTCAGTTGTGAAACTTAATGAGCTGTGGGAACAACATCTTAAAATTGATTTTCCTGAATGTCTCACAGATATTCAAGAACTTTCAAATGAGAACAAGCAGTTTCTGGATTTAGTTTCAAGTTCTGTTTAACATGTTGATGGTCATCACTGTATATCATTACCTTTGAAAAAAAAGAGAAATTTGTAGGCCAGACAATAAAATAATTGCAGAACAGCATATGCTGAATTTGAAGAGAAAAGTCAAGAGAAATTCTTCCTTTCATTTGGAATATACCCATGTCATGTTGGACATGATAACCAAGGGTTACACAGAAAAGACTCCAGAAGATATTTTGGAACGTAAAGATGGTGGAAAATGGTATTTATCTCATCATGGATTTATACATCCACAAAAGGAGAAACTACACATAGTATTTGATTGTGAAGCATCATTTCAAGGAGTTTCCTTGAATTCTCAACTTCTATAAGGTCCAGACTTAACCAGTAGTTTAACAGGTGTTCTGATAAGATTTTGTAATGATCCCATTGTAATTACTGCAGATATTGAAGCGATGTTTCATCAAGTGAAAGTACCATCAGAAGATCGTGATTTTCTACGATATTATAGTGGCCTAATGGTGATTACAACAGTTATCAACAATATGATTGAACACAGAATGACAGTTCATTTATTTGGAGCCACTTCATCACCGAGTTGTACAAATTTTGCTCTCAGGAAATGTGCTGAAGATAATGAAGAGCAGTTTCGTTCTCAAGCAATTAGTATAATTAGAAATCATTTCAATGTTGATGATTGTCAAACTTCAGTAGTTTCAGAAAAAGAAGCAATAAATCTTTATCAGAGTTAAAGGGGATCTGTAATAAGGGAGATTTCTTCCCTATGAAATGGATGATCCACAGTGGAGATGTGTCGGCTGTTATTCCTGAGGCAGAAAGAGCAAAGGAGGTAAAACATCCTGACTTGGATTGTGACCTTCTACCTGCTGAGAGAATTCTAGAGATGCAATGGTGTGTTCAATCTGATGTTTTCAAATTCAAAATTGTTTTGAAAGAACACCTTTAACAAGAAGAGGTATTTTTATATTATTATAAGCCACACGTGGTCAAGTAAAGGAATTATGTTCTGATAATGGATCTAACTTTACAGGAGCTCAACTAGAGTTATGAAAAGCAATTCAAAATTGAAATCCACATCAAATTCATGATGCCTTACTTCAGAAAGAAATTAGTTGGATATTTAACCCACCCACAGGATCACATCAAGGATGATTCTTCACCAAGAAATTCTTGGTTGGGGGGGAAAATCATGGATATAGCTCCAGACGGGGGGAGTCACGTGATGGAGTAGTGGCCGGACGGTGAACTCCAGCCCTCTCCAGGAAAGTCAGAAAAAACAAAGCAAAACACAAAGGCACAGAAATAAAAATCAAAGTAAAGTGAATATAAAGGTGGAAAGAAGATGGCGACGAAAAAAGAAAAGTCGAAACCAACGGTAAGAAGAGAGGAAGAGAAGACAACAGAAGATGAAGGAAAAGGCCTTACCTGCTCGAAGAGGCCCGCGGTGGAGAGAGAAACCCGCTCCCTCAGGTCGGTAGAAAGTGGACTACAAAAATGGCTCGCTGAGCCGAGTAAAAGTGCGCAACCGCGCATGAAAAAAAACACACCGACGGGAGGGGTGACCAGCTGGGGAGTCGATCTCCACAGCCGGCAACGACAGCTGCAGAACACCTGCAGCAAGAGGAGAACATAGAAGACAACGAAAACAAGAAAGAAGAGAAGAAAAGGGCAACAAAGAAACAACAGATGGCCAACCCAGAGGAAGAAGAGGAAGAGGAAGAGGACAGTGAAATAGAAGAAGAAGGGAAAGGCAAGATAAAGGATTTACTTTCTCTTATTAAAGAATACATGGAGTCATTTAAAGAATGGCAAGCGCAGGAATTTAATGATTTAAGAAGAAGAATAAACAATACAGAAGAGAAAATGAATAAAATAGATATGACCTTAACAGAAATGGGAAAGAGAATGGACAAGATGGAAGAGCGGGAAACAGCAGTAGAAATGGAGGTAGAGGACTTAAAAAAGAAATTAGAGGAATCTAATAAAAAAGTTATAGAGACACAAGAACTGTTAGCTCAGAAAATAGATATAATGGAAAATTATAACAGAAGAAATAACATAAAGATAGTGGGCCTTAAGGAAGATGAAGAAGGCAAGAATATGAGAGAGTTTATAAAAGATTGGATCCCCAGGATCCTAGGATGTCCAGAACTACAGCAAGAAATGGAAATAGAAAGGGCACATAGAGCATTGGCCTTTAAACCACAACCACAACAAAGGCCAAGATCTATTTTAGTAAAATTCCTAAGATATACTACAAGAGAAAAGGTACTGGAGAAGACAATGGAAAAAGTAAGAGAGGGCAACAAGCCACTGGAGTACAAAGGGCAAAAAATCTTCATTTATCCAGATATAAGTTTTGAACTCCTGAAGAAGAGAAAGGAATTCAATACAGCAAAGGCGATTTTATGGAAGAAAGGGTATAAATTTATACTAAAGCATCCAGCGGTATTGAAAATATTTATTCCAGGACAACAAAACAGACTATTCTCGGATCCGGAGGAAGCACGAAAATTTGCAGAACAATTACAAAATAGACTGAGAGATGAAGACGTGTAACGAGAGTACAAAACACTGCAAACTAAAAAGACATAAGTTTTGAGCTCCTGAAGAGGAGGAAAGAGTTCAAAACATCGAAAACGATCTTATGGAAAAAAAAACTATTCTCGGATCCAGAGGAAGCAAGGAAATTTGCAGAACAACTACAAAACAAACAGAGAGATGAAGACATGTAATAAGAGTAAAAATGACCACGATTTATATGTATGTGGGTAAAGGGGTATATGTGTGTATATGTATAATGTGCATACATGAGTGTATCCGTATTTAGAGGAAAATATAGATAGTATGGACAAGAATTAATAAGGGAAGGAAAAGGAATAGAGGGAATAAGGAGGGAATTAAAAGAGTGACCTTTGTCACATATGAAAAGCAAAATCTTTTCTGGGGGGGCTGGGTGGGGGGGTATTACGGTCACTGCAAAATCAGCTGACGCTTGCGAGTGAATTCGCAAATCCAAATGGAGAGGGGAGATGTGGTTGTCCGACAAGGGATAAAGGACAACTCAGGAGGGGAAGGGGGGATTGGGGCTAAATAAGTTTTAAATAGGAGAATAAGGAAAATGTTTGATGTTTTAGGAATGTTGTCTTATAAAGGATTCAAAACAAAAAAACAGAAATGGATAAGAAGGAAAAGTAATGATGGAGAAACAGAAAGGGAAGATAAACAAAGTATAAAATGGCTACGTTGAACTATATGACTTTAAATATTAATGGAATACATAACCAAATTAAAAGGAAGAAACTGCTAAGTTTACTGAAAAAAGAAAAAATTGATACAGCATTTGTGCAAGAAACACATTTAACTGAATTGGAACATAAGAAATTAAAGAGAGATTGGGTAGGACACATAACAGCAGCATCGTATAATTCAAAAGCAAGAGGAGTAGCTATATTAATTAGTAAAAATGTGCCATTTAAAATAGAAGAGGAAATAATAGATCCAGCAGGGAGATATGTAATGATAAAGTGTCAGATATATTCGGAGTTTTGGAATCTACTCAATGTATATTCACCTAACGAAGAAGATCAAAAGTTCATGCAAGATATCTTTTTGAAGATAGCAGATATGCAAGGGAACATATTAATAGGAGGGGATTTAAACCTGAATTTGGATTCAAATATGGACAAAACTGGGAAAAAAATTAACAGAAAGAACAAAGTAACCAAATTTATAATTAAATCGATGGAAGAAATGCAACTTTTGGATATATGGAGGAAACAACACCCAAAGGAAAAGGAATATTCATATTACTCGGCTAGACATAAAACATATTCAAGAATAGACCTATTTTTGTTATCAGCTAGTATGCAAGATAGAGTAAAAAAAACAGAATATAAAGCTAGAATATTATCGGACCATTCACCCTTGATATTGACAATAGAGTTAGAGGACATCCCTCCAAGAATGTATAGATGGAGATTAAACCCCATGTTGCTTAAAAGGCAGGATTTTAGAGAATTTATTGAAAAACAAATTAAAATGTATTTTGAAATAAATACGGAATCAGTGAAAGATAAGTTTATACTATGGGATGCAATGAAAGCATTCATTAGAGGGCAAATAATAAGTTATGTAACCAAGATGAAGAAGGACTATAATCAGGAAACAGAGCAGTTGGAAAGGGAAATAGTAAATATAGAAAAAGAATTAGCAATGAAGGAAGGCACAACTAAAAGAAGAGAATTGGCAGATAAAAAAATAAAATATGAAACACTACAAACATATAAGGTGGAGAAGAACATAATGAAGACAAAACAGAAATATTATGAACTAGGAGAAAAAACGCACAAAATTCTAGCATGGCAGATTAAGACAGAACAAACTAAGAGAATGGTATTGGCATTAAGGAAAAAAGACAAACAAATCACATATAATCCAACGGAGATCAATGAAAACTTTAGAGAATTCTATTAACAATTATACCAAACTGAAAACGAAGGGAAGGAAGACAAAATAGATGAATTTTTAACTAAAATTGAACTACCAAAATTACAAATAGAGGAACAAAATAAATTAACAGAGCCATTTGGAATAGTAGAAATACAAGAGATAATAAAAAAATTACCAAATAATAAGACACCAGGAGAGGATGGATTCCCAATAGAATTCTATAAAACATTTAAAGACTTATTAATTCCACCCCTCCTGGAAGTAATCAACCAGATTGATGAAACACAAAGCTTACCAGATTCATGTAAAACAGCAATAATTACAGTAATACTAAAGCAAGGAAAAGATCCACTCTCACCAGCGTCATATAGACCAATATCCTTACTTAACACAGATTATAAGATAATAGCTAAACTATTAGCAAACAGATTAGCAGAGCATGTACCGAAAATGGTAAATTTAGACCAAACTGGATTTATCAAAAAAAGACGCACAACAGACAATATTTGTAAATTTATTAACTTAATTCATGCAGTAGAAGGAAATAAAGCACCTCCAGTAGCAGTTGCTTTAGACGCAGAGAAGGCCTTTGACAGAGTAGAATGGAATTATTTATTCAAAGTATTGCAAAAATTCAGTTTACCGGAGAAGTATATTAATTGGATTAAAGCATTATATAAGGGACCGTTAGCGAAAGTGACAGTAAATGGACATGTATCAAAGCAATTTAACTTAAGCAGGTCAACACGGCAGGGATGCCCACTATCACCTTTATTGTTTGCATTAGCTATAGAACCACTAGCAGAACTGATAAGAATAGATAATAATATAAAAGGAATAAAAATAAAAGACAAGGAATATAAAATCAGTTTATTTGCAGATGATGTTATAGTGTACTTAACAGAACCAGAACTATCAATAAAAGAATTATATAAGAAATTGAAGGAATATGGAGAAGTGTCGGGTTACAAGATAAACGTAAATAAAAGTGAAGCAATGCCTATGTATAATGCGGATTTCTCAAAATTTAAGAAGGAATCACCATTTAGATGGCAAATGCAAGCAATAAGATACCTAGGTGTACAAATAAACAAAAATCTCGGCCAACTATATAAACTCAATTATTATCCACTAATGAAAAAAATTACAGGACGATTTAGAGCATTGGAAAGATTTACCACTAACACTAATAGGAAGGATGAACTGTATTAAAATGAACATTTTTCCAAGGATATTATACTTATTTCAGGCATTGCCAATACAACTGACAGAGAAATTCTTCAAGGAGTTAAAGAAAATAATAAGGAAATTTTTATGGAGAGGGGGGAAACCGAGGATAGCACTAGATAAATTAACAGAATGGTATAAACAAGGAGGCTTACAACTGCCAAACTTTAAAAATTATTATAGAGCCGCACAATTAAGATACCTATCAGATTTTTATCAAACAAGGGAAAAGCCAGATTGGACGAGATTAGAATTAGATAAAATAGGGGAAAAGATACCTGAACACATATTATATAAATGGGATGAAAAATTGGTACAACATAGAAGTTCTCCAGTATTACATCATCTCCTCAATATTTGGAAGAAGATTCATGTAGAAAGAAATAAAACAAATTATCAATTACCAAAACTAATATTGACGCAAAACAAGTTACTCCCTTTTACAATAGATAACCTTTCCTTTAGAGAATGGGAAAAAAAGGGATCAAAAGAATAGAAAATTGCTTTTCGGGAAACAGATTATTATCCTTTGAACAAATGAAAGATAAATACAATATAACTCAAGATACAGTGCTGGCATATTACCAATTGAGATCCTACTTGAAGGACAAATTAGGAAGCAGTCTGAGGTTACCAGAGGGAAGTAACTTTGAATATGTGATCACAGACACAATGATAATCAAAAGATTTATAACAAATATGTATATTAAACTGCAAGAAAAGGAGAATGAGGAAACAAATGGTAAAACTAAACAAAAATGGGAACAAGATTTAAATATGAAGATAAAAAAGGAAACATGGGAGAAGTTATTTTCTGGAACGATGAGAAATACAATAAATACGAGGTTACGTATGATACAATATAACTGGATACACAGGCTATACATTACACCTCAAAAGTTAAATAAATGGGATCCAACAGTATCTGATAGATGCTTTCGATGTAAAAAATAAATGGGAACAACAATTCATGCAATCTGGACATGTGAGAAAGTAGAAAAATTTTGGGAAGATCTAAACCAGATATTAAATAAAATTACAGAAAACAATATACCAAAAAATCCAGAGATCTTCCTCCTAAGTAACATAAAAAACAAAGAATTTGGAATTGATTTGGATGGTGCACAAAAAAGATTTGTTAAGATAGCTCTAGCCGTAGCACAAAAATGTATTATGTCAACCTGGAAATTGGAAGATAATTTGAAAATACAACAATGGTATATAGAAATGAATAAATGTATTCCATTGGAAAAAATAACATATAGTTTAAGAAATAATATTGAAATATTCGAACAAATATGGGAACCTTACATTAAATACAATAGCGAAAACCTACCGGGGACAATCATTACCTAAGTTGATGGAAGGAGAAGGAAATTAAAAGAATGGACTCAGTAGAATTTCTGGTGTATTTTTGTTGAGTGACAACATTGTCTGACTGGTTAAATGTATCCTAGATTGTATACCTTAAATGGACGGGGGGGGGGGGGGTGGGGAGAAAATGGCACTGTATATGTGTGAAAAGGAAAAAGTGTGTACCATGGTTAATGTGATTTATGGTGTAAAAAATAAAAAATTTAAAAAAAAGATATAATTCCAGACAAGAAAGGTTTTGTTTGGCAAGCAAGGATTAAAACAAAGACTGGTTACTTAAATTGACCTTTTTCTAATCTTATACTCCCATATTTACTTTGTGGATCTGAAATAGTAATTATTACATAAAATAATGTCTATTATAATAATTAGGGGCCAAAATGTAAAGGTTAAAACCTTATGTTTTTCGATTCTTAGTTAATTTTGTCCCTGTCTCTTTAAGAGAACTATTGTTTGTTACCATAGTGACTATGATGTAATATGTCACAATATCCACCCAGACTAACAGCTTCCTCATTATTCGACAATATGTGAAGGAAGCGTGAGCACGGGAAATTTTTCTTTGAAATTTTGTATCTCTAAGTTTTTGTATCTCTATATATTTTTATATGTTTTACAGTAAATGCTTTATTATTCATAGTTATGAAAATCTTGTTGCGAAGCTATGCAAAATGTTTATCCATTTTATCAACAAATTAAAACTACATTAAGAAACAGCAACAGTTTGATTTGTTGAATTAAAGAGATTGAAATTTGGGATATCGCAGCTCACACTTTGGAAGGTGATACTTTGAAATTAAGATGTCAGAATAAGGAAAGTCTTGTCTTTACCCTCTCCAAACTCTTCCTACAATAAGGTGACCTGAACTGAACACAATACTCTGTGTGGTCACAACAGAATTTCATAGAGCTGTATCATTACCTTGAGGAAGAGCTCAGGCCCGAAATGACAGTAACATATCTTTACCTCCTATGGATGCTGTGAGACAGGCGGAGTTACTCCAAAATTTCAGTGTGTGTTTTACTACAAAGCTGCAGACCTTCCTGCTTCACATTACCTCAGGATTCTTGATCTCAATCCCCTGACTAATGATCTCAATCCCTAGCACTTCATAAGCCTTCTTAACTTGTGCCACAACCTTGAGTGATCTTTTGGATCTAGACCTGAAGATTCCTCTGGTCCTCCACACTGTTAAGAATCCTGCCATTGAGTATGGACAGCTGGAATTTCCAAAAAGCATCACCTCACACTTATGGGATTAAACTCCATCTGCCACTTCTCTACCCAACTCTGCATCCTGTAAAATTTAAAGTGAAATTTATAATTTTTAAACATTTTAATTATAAATTTAGACATACAGCACAGTAACAGGCCCTTCCAGCCCACAAGCCCATGCCACCTAATATCACCTGATTTACCAGTAGGTTTTTGAACGGTGGGAGGAAACCGGCGCCCTGGCAAAAACCCATGCAGATAACAGGTACAGACTCCTTGCAGACAGCATGGGATTCAAACACTGGTCCCAATCGCTGGCGCTGTAAAGGCAGTGTGATAAGAGCGAGAGCGAGAGCGAGAGCGAGAGCGAGAGCGAGAGCGAGAGCGAGAGCGAGAGCGAGAGCGAGAGCGAGAGCGAGAGCGAGAGCGAGAGCGAGAGCGAGAGCGAGAGCGAGAGCGAGAGCGAGAGCGAGAGCGAGAGCGAGAGCGAGAGCGAGAGCGAGAGCGAGAGCGAGAGCGAGAGCAGATGAGGTGGCTAGTTGCATTACCGGTTGCAGCATCTACAGGCCAGGTCTGACCCCCTGGAATCCAACATCCCACAGCAGCTGAGAAATCATTGCATTTCAGTTCACAAACTCATTTAAAAAGTGGAACAAAACTACGAGTGGGGAGAGAACGAGTGTGAACCACTCATGTCAGTGAGATCCTTGTGCTCAGTTTATTCTGGTGTGTGTCTGTCCATCCCTGCCCATCTATCCAAGCCTTGCAGGATGCTCACACCCAGCTCCTGGTCTAGAACTGGACCCAATGTCTGACAACATGCTCAAAGCTCCATCACCACCACTCCCGGTCACCACGTTCCTTCCCTCTTACACACCAGCTGTGAGCTCACTGTGGCAGAAGGTCCTCCTTGCTGGAGCATGGGAGATGACCCCCTCACACCCAGCTAATCTTGGGGTCCTTAGTGCTGCAGGGTGCACGGTGGAAGGCTGGCATCTTTTCACCAGGTTTGTTCTGGTCTTCTTTGTGGTGTCTCAGATGTGCAGTTGGTACCGGGATGGGGGGAGCGGAGGGAGGAGGAAGGCACTGGCATTGATCAGTGAGAGGGGTGGACAGGCCACCTTCTCACCAACCAGTTGCTCCCCAGCCAGTGTCAGGACTCTCCACACACAAACTACAAGCAGACCCTCACTTTGCACACTGTGTGGACTGGTGAACCTGGAGGTCACCACGGAGTGGTTAACCACCGTACCATCCCATTCGCTGTGGTAAGCACAACCCATCAGGTGGCATTCCTTCATGTTCTGGATATGGACCACCAGAGCCAACATCTATTGCTAGTCCTTCAACATCCTGGAGAACATTTTGCCCAGCTGCCTTCTTGAACACCAATGTGAGGGAGGGCAGTTGCCACTGAACACAGAAGGTGCCCTCTCTCCCAGTTTGTTGTTGCTCTGTGGCCAAGTACATAAAACCTGTGGCAGTCAACTGGTTTGTACAAACATCTTCATCCTCTCAGTAGAACGGTCAGAGGCCCAACCTGGTTGAAAAGGACATCCATCATTCCAGGGGCCCAAGGCGACCTGCCTCAACCACTATTGGCTGGATGTCTACAGTGGTGAAGAGCTTGGAGGAGTTGTGGAGCAAACCAACTCCTGTCTCAGGAAGGACCTGCACCCACTCCCATTCACATATCGTCAGACACCATCTCACTGGCCCTCCACTCTGCGTTAGATCACCTGGGCCACAGGAACACCCACATCTGGCTGTTCATCACACCAGCAAAACCTGAGACGTTGTCCCGCCTTCTGCAACTGGATCCTTGACTTCTTCATCAGCAAACCCAATCCACGTGGATCAGCCACATCACTCCCTCCTTGCTGAATCCCCTACTCTACACCTTCTACAGTCACTCATGACTACACAGCCCCGTTCAGCTCAGACACAATCTGCAGATTTGCTGATGACATCACTGTTGTTGACTGAATAACAGGAGCCAGTATCCAGGATGGGGATCGCAAACTTGGTTGGGTGGTACCAGAACAACCATCTTCTTTCAGCATCACCAAGTCCAAGGAGCTGGTTGTGAATTTTAGGAAGAAGTCCAGGGACTACGCACCTGTTCGCATTGATGGGACGGAGGGGGAGAGAGTCAGAACCTTCAAGTTCCTGGGAATCCATATTTCAGGAGACTTTCCTGAAGCCAACCTGAAGAAGGTAGAGATGCCCCTACAGAGAGTGTGAGGAGAATTGGCATGTTGTTGAATACTCCATCACACACTGTGTGGAAAGTTTGCTGGCTGGTTGTGTGAGAGATGAGTAAAGCTAATATGAAAATATGAGAGATGAAGAAAGCTAGTATGGATATTGTGTAATGAATAAAGCCAGTATGAATAGATAAGGGTAGGGTTCATCTGAATGAGATAAGGGTCTTCTAGACAGCAAATTCTGCATATTGAATTAGTAAGCCCTGAGGGTTGGGAAGGTGTGAATAAGGACAAAGGCAGGTTTGTGAATAAGGACAATGACATGATGGGACACAGACAGGATACCCCCCCCCCCCCCCCGGTCCTCCAAGTTCACAGAAACAGCACATAGGCAGACAAGATTGCCTAATGCCAAACTCATCCAGGAGGCAGAAGAATGTAAGGGGGGGGGGGTACTTCTATACTGAAATAAACTGTATAAAAGTTGGGTGAGCCCCAGTGTGTGTGTGTATTCCCAGGGTGAGGGGAATCACCCAACTTTGCATTGTTGTATAATAAATGTTATTTGTTCTCAATTTTTGTCTCGAGCAAATTCTGTGAAGGTACTTCTGTTTCTCACAGTTGTATCAGTCTTGTTTGGGAATTCGAGTGCCCAGGAATGCAGAAGGTAATAAACACAGCCAGGACCATCACCTGCTCTGACCCCCCCCCCTCCATTGCACCTGTCTACAGGCAGCCAACATCTTGAAAGACCTCCATCATCCTGATCACAACCTCTTCTCACTGCTACCTTCAGACCACTACCTTTAGGTTCAAGAGGTTTTTCTCCCCAACAGCTATCAGGCTCTTGAACATCTCGTTGTTACACGAATCAGGGACTGATCTGACATCACAAAAGGATCATCTGCACAATTGCTAAAGGCACTTATCTTTCTCAAGGATAACTGCGAATATTTATTATCTATATTTTATTTATTTATTACCCTTTTAATGCAAGTAAATTATTGTAGTTGTATCTTCTTGTTTGGCCACAGCAAGAATTTTGCACCATCCGTACATCCTACAATGCCCATGACCATAAACTCAATGACCCGTAAACTCATCATCAATGGGAACATTTTGCTGGAAATGGTCCAGAAAAGATTCACAGGATGTTACTGGGACTTGGTGGGGAGGGAGCTTGAGTTGTGGGAAGGAGCTGGAGAGACACAAGATGATAAGATATGGGAGCAGAAGTAGGCCATTTGGCTCATCGAGTCTGCCCCACCATTCCATCATGAGCTGGTCCATTCTCCTTCTCAGCCCTACTCCCCTACCTTCTCCCCATAACCTTTGATATCCTGACTATTCAGATTCCTGTCAATCTCTGCCTTAAATGTATCCAATGACCTGGTCTCCACAGCTGCCCGTGGTAGCAAATTCCAGAGGTTCACTGTTCTCTGGCTAAAGAAATTCCTCCCCATCTCTGCTTTAAATGGACTACCTTCAACCCTGAAGCTGTTCCCCCTTGTCCTAGACTCCCCTACTGTGGGAAACAACATTGCCACATCTACTCTGTCCAGGCCTTTCAACATTCAAAATGCTTCTATGAGAATCCCCCCTCATTCTTCTGAACTCCAAAGAGCCCGGTCAAAGAACCGAGAAATGTTCCCCATCTGCTGATCCCTTCATTCCAGGAATCGTTCTTGTGAATCTTCTCTGAACCCTCTCCAACACCAGCACATCCTTTCTTAAATAAGGAGCCCAAAACTGTCCCCCATCCCCCAAGTGAGGCCTCACCAGTGTCTTAGAAACCCTCATCATCACATCCGTGCTCTTGTATCCTGTCCCTCTAGATATGAGCATAAACCACTGATCAGCCTGGAGGTGAACCTGCATGTGGACTCCCAAGTCCCTCTGAATTTTCTCCCTAGCCAAATAATAGTTGGCCCTTTTATTCCTTCTGCAAAAGTGCATGACCGTACACTCTCCAACACCTCTTCACCCATTGTCTTGCGTCTCTCTGCAGCCTCTCCATTTCCTCATCAGTACCTGCCCCTCCACCTCTCTCTGTATCATCTGCAAACTTGGCCACAAAACCATTTATTCCACAATCCAAATCATTAACATACAAGGTGAGAAGAAGTGGCCCCAACACTGCCCCTGCGGACACCACTGGTAACCGGTCACCAACTGGAATAGGAGCTACCCTAGCTCCCATCTCCACTACCTACTCTTTGTCCCATTGAAAATCCCCTGCCTGACCTGACCTGTAGCACATCCTCACCCTCTGCTCGTGAAGCCTCCAACTCCCCAATCCCGCACTGGCCGCTCTACCTGTAGCACAGACTCCCACCCATCGTTGCTCTGCTTCACTTACAAACACCCCCTGAAACAAGGTACTGCCCCCAACAACCCTCAGATGCTGAGGCTAGGATTTTCTTCTCCGCTCTCTGCCTCCTGCCAGTCTGCCAACTTTCTATACAGGGACAGGGTTCCCCCTCATCCTTACCTACTACCCCACCAGCCTCTGCCACCTACAACATGATCCCACCACCAGCCACCTCTTGCCTTTCCCTCCCCTCCCTGCTTTCTGCTGGGACCACTCTCACTGTGATTCCCTCGACCATTCCTCCCTTCCCAGCACAAGGCAACTCTCTGTCTGCCTTATGGTCAACAAGGTTAAGGAGTTGTTTCATGGTTGTTGGATCCTAAATGTAGTGTCATATTGACAGTGATGGAACCCTCACCTTTAACTGTGCCCTTGGTCCCTTCCCCTGTGGCCGCACGAAACACCACACTTGAGCCTAGATCCTCCACCCTCACCACCATTCACAACGGTCGGCTGCAGCCACCGCTCCCACTGTGGGCTCCTCTGCGTCGGAGAGACTGGACGCAGGCCGGAAGGTCACTTCGCTGGGCACCTCGGCTCTGTCTGCTGCAGTACCAGGGGCCTCCTAGTGGCCACCCATTTTAATCTCACACCGACATCCGTCCATGGCCTCAAGCTCTGCCAAACCGAGGCCTCCCGCAAACTGTGCATTTCAGCACAGGTCCTTCAGCCCTTGATGTGATGGTGACCTTTGTAAATCTGACCCTTCCCTATTGCACATCCTCTACTGTGGGTGGGGGCAGTACTGAGGGGGTTCAAACTGTGAGAGGACATGGAACATTGCAGCACAGACCCTTTGATCCATGATGTTGTGCCAACAGATAGAAACCTACTCAACAATCTAATCCTTGTCTAGCTCACACCCACAACTCTCTTGTATCCACGTGCCCATCTGTGAGTCTTTTAAATGTCCCCATTGTTCCCACTCCCCATGTTAAGAAGGTGGCCCTCGTATCCCCTTTAAATCTCCCCCCCTCACTGGAACTCTGTGCCTCTTGTCCTAGACCGACCCCCCTCCAATCCTGTGGAAACGACTGTGACCCTCCACCTCATTGATGCCCCTCAGGATTTTATAAACCTCGACAAGATTTCCCCTCTGCCTCCTGCACTCCAGGGAGAAAGTCCCAGCCTGTCCAGCCTCTGTGTACAATCCAAGTCCGCTGAGCCCAGCAATAAAGAATTTGCCATCCGGTTTCCTAAGCACCTTACCTGTTACATCAGGGGCAAGGAGACCCCGTCTCTCTGCACTTCTACATTCAGTCCATGTCCCATTGTGGCGTCACTACTGGAATATAGAACATTTCAGCACAGGGCAGACTGTAACGCCCGGGCTGACGTGCTGATCTTTGTAAACCTACTCACCACAATCTAACCCTTCCCTACTGCATATGCTCTACTGACAGGGCGGGGCAATACTGAGGGGGTTCAAACTGTGGAAGGTCATAGAACATTACAGCACAGTACAATGTGATAACCTACACGTATCTACCAAAGCCGTTGACATACCCATCCTCCTGTTCGGACTCCGAATCATGGGTCCTCTACCGGCATCACCTACGGCTCCTAGAACGCTTCCATCAGCGCTGTCTCCGCTCCATCCTCAACATTCATTGGAGTGACTTCACCACCAACATTGAAGTACTCGAGCTGGCAGAGTCCGCAAGCATCAAATCCACGCTGCTGAAGACCCAACTGCGCTGGGTGGGTCACGTCTCCAGAATGGAGGACCATCGCCTTCCCAAGATCGTGTTATATGGCCACCGAGACAGAGGTGCACCAAAGAGGTACAAGAACTGCTTAAAGAAAGCTCTTGATGCCTGCCACATTGACCACCGCCAGTGGGCTGATATCGCCTCCAACCGTGCATCTTGGCGCCACACAGTTCGGCGGGCAGCAACCTCTTTTGAAGAAGACCGCAGAGCCCACCTCACTGACAAAAGACTGACCCCTGATTTAATCGTGGTTATGTGGGAAACATTGTGGTTTCTGGAGAATGTAATTTTGTTTATAACTGTGTACTCAGTACTGGTTTTTTGCAAGTCGGGAAGGTACCCTTCCTCAGGAGAGTGAGGAGGGCAAGGCCTCGGCCTCCACCTAAGCAACATTTTACAGGAGCACAACTGAGAGTGTCCTGTCCAGCTGCATTACTGTAGGGGACGGTAGCTGGAAAGCATTGGACTGGGTCAATGCAGAGGGTCATCAAAATGGCTGAGAAGATCCCTTTCCTCTATTGACAACATTCACCAGGGGGTGATACTTAAACAGGGCTGAAGAGAGTAAAGAAGACCCTCTCCATCCAGCACACAGCATCTTTAACCCACCACCATCAAGAAGAAGGTAGAGGCTGGGGAATAGCTTCTTCCTGCAGGCTGAGAGACTAATGAACTGCGGCAATCATCCCAATGTCTAAACTTGGAAACCAAGCAGGCTCAGGACTGGTCAGTAGTTGGAGGGGAGACCGCCTCAGAACACTGTAGGAATCTGTGAGTAGCGCTGGACAAAGTGGATTCTCTCTGACTGCCTCATGGTAGACAAAAGTCAAAGAGCATCATGAATGTTACATTCTCAATGTAGCATTATGTGACAGTAATGGAATCTTTGTAACGGGCCAAGCATTCGTGCGGTTAGATGAGCCGAATCGCCGCCCTTGTCGGTTGGCACAAGATGGTGTGGGCTCCCCCTTCCCTTCTCAGGAGAAGCCAGCGTTTAGCAACACGTGAGCAGGCAGCGACTCCACAACGCGCAGACATCACTCCCTCAAACCAAGGCGTTCCAGACAGGAAATGGCTCGTACCCTTACAGCAGCGTGTGAAATTCAAGAAAAGTCAGTTACTGGTTCACTCCTGTGTGAGTGGAGAGAGAGCAAGAGCGAGAACTGTTTATCTGATTTTGTGCGTGCACCGTGGTCTGGGGAGACACTGTTAGGTCAGGCTGTATATGTGGAGTCAGCTGATAATAAATGATTCTGCCTGGGCCCATTCAATTCCACTTATTCACCATGGTCGATGAACCCACTGACTGGCATATGGGGGAAACCCACATGGTCACAGGGAGAAAATGTGCAAACTCCACACAGACAGCACGGGTCGAGCCGGCTCTCAGACCCATGCAGCAGCACTGTGCCTCCAAATTTCTTAGCTGCCAATGTCAGCCCTCCTCCAACCTGCAGACATTCTTCATCATCCTCTAGTTCCACGTCCAGCCTCTCCTCTCTTCCTCAGGAAATTCCTCTTGTTCCCATTTCCCTGACACACCAGACTAAAGCGTACCCACATCCCGTGCCCACAATTCGTTCTTATAGAGCCTCCCCTCAGATGACCCCAATACCCCTGCAGTTAAAACCCTTCTTCCTGTCCCAGACACTTCCTTCTCCCACAACAGCCACTACTGAGACTCAACACCTCCATTGGAGGTCAATCCATTGGAGGAACAACTCTCTTCAGTGTCTCCTTCAGAGAGGTTTTGCCCAGCTGTGGGAGATGGGCAGCACGGTTAACAAAGCAGCCAGGACAACACTGCTAAGGTTTCAGGGATCGGCACCGAGCTGTCAGTAAGGAGTTTGAATGTTCTTCACAGGTCTGGGTGGGCGGGGGCTCCAATTTCCTCCCACCGTTCAAATTGTAGCGGGGGGGGTGTAGGTCAATTGGGTGGCACAGACTGGTGGACCGAAATGGCCTGTTACCCTGCCACCTATCTAAATAAATACAGGTAAATGGGTGGGCATTGCGAAGGGGATGTGGGACAAATGGGGAAAGCCACTTCCTCTTGCCTAATGGCCTGTGCTCCTCCCCCTGCCCCTTCTTCCCTCCTACCTTTTCATTCAGGCACCTGCCTGCTCTTTGCTCACACCTGGACAAAGGGCTCAGGCCCGAAATGTTGGTTCGATATCTTTGCCTCCTATCGATGCTGCAAGACCTGCTGTTTCTCTAGTACTTTCATGCATCACTCTGCCATCACAGCACCTGCAGGCATTCCTGTTTAACTGCATGATGCAGGAGACAAGAGGGGTGGTGGAGACAAAACTGAGGAAGAGGGGTGGTGGAGACAAAGCTGGGCACCGTTGGTGGACAGTGAGGAGTTTGCCAGTGTGACACGGGTGGTGAAAACATCAACATTCATTGAATGTGCCCACAGAGACGACACTTCTCCCTCTCAGGACCCATGAGGTACCTGTTAAAATGCATCGGAGAAAACTGGAAACCTTCTGCCTCGTTGAGGAGGTGCTGCAGGCTTCACCCGCCGCCCTGTGGTGTTGACTGACATTTGCCACACAAGTGATGGATCGTGTGTTGACAAAGGTGGCCTCTCTTGGAGATTTCTTGATGTGCAACTCCTCTCCAATCATTCCATTCGATTCCAGCCTGAACTTCTTGCAGAGGAAGCCTATCGGAATCCTGCGTTCTGTCTTGAACTGCTGAATGAGCCTGTTGTGTGTCACCAGAAGCTGAAAGTTGGTGCTGTAGAAAACCTCATAGACAATGTAAATACTCCTGACTGAATTGATCCAAGGGACATCCTGGGAGACCTGCAGGAACCAAGGTTTTAGCAAGAACAGCGAGACTTCCTTGTTGATGTTTTTAACAATCAGTTTGATGGACTTCAACACTCCCTCATCAATAACCATCTCCTCGTGTTTCAAGTCTCCTTGGTATTTGATGCTGTGTTTGATTCTTTGTTCCATCATTTGGATGTTACTGCTGTCAGGGCTGGCCAGTATTCCGCTCAGCGGCCCCACAGGGTAGAGGGCTTTGGATTGGAAGAGGCGAGACCCCATGTCCTTGGACCTTTTCAGGACCACATTCAGCAGGTCATAATGTTCAGCATCTTCCAGGTAGGGGACAGGGATCACTTGCATTCCCAGGTACGCAGCACACACCTACAAAACAGGCAGAGCACGGGACAGACTGGCAACGATCATGGTTTGTCATGCGCTTTCTTTTTAAATACAATATAGTTTTGCGATAATTTAGGGGTCTCTCATGAGTATGTCCAAAACAATGAATGGAAAGTGTTGTAGAGCTGAGGGATCTAGGATGAGGTGACCGGGTACGTGGAGGCACATGACAGGAGAGGCCAAAACCAGCTTTGGTTCCTCAAGGGAAAATCTTGCTGGACTAACCTGTTGGAATTCTTTGAGGAAGTGACCAGCCGGCTGAATAAGGGAGATGCAGTAGATGTTGTGTATTTGGATTTTCAGGCCTTTCACATGAGGCTACTGAACAAGATAAGAGCCCAGAGTCTAACAGGAACTGTTCTAGTGTGGGGAGAGCATTGGCTGATTGGCAGGAAGCAGAGAGTTGGAATACAGGGATCATATTCTGGTCGGCTGCCTGTTGTTAGTGGTGTTCACAGGGGTCAGGGTTGGGATCATTTCTTTTCATGTTGTATATTAATGATTTGGATTATAGAATGAATGGCTTTGTAGCCAAAGTCTGCAGATGATACGAAGGAAGCTGGAGAAGCAGGAAGTGTGGAGGGAACAGGGAGGCAGCAGAAGGATTAGCCAGATCAGGAGATGGGTAGAGAAGTGGAAAATGTCAGAAATGTCGGAAAGTGGACGGTCGTGCACTTTGGTAGAGAAAAAAATAAATGGGCAGATTATTTTCTAAATGGGGAGAAAATTGAAAATCCCCAGATGCAAAGGGACCTGGGGTCCTCGTGAAGGGAAGCTTACAGGCTGAGTCGGTGGTGAAGAAGGCAAATGCAATGCTGAGTTCACTTCAAGTGGAATAGAATCTAAGAGCAGGGATGTGATGTTGAGGGTTTATAAGGCCCTGGTGGGACCTCACGTGGAGATTGTGGGCAGCTTTGGGCTCCTCGTTTAAGAAAAGATGTGCTGATGTTGGAGATGGTTCAGAGGATGAACACAGGAATGATTCCGGGAATGAAAGGGTTATCATATGAGGAGTGTCAGGTTTTACATTTTAATTTTAAATTTAGACATACAGCACGGTAACAGGCCATTTCGGCCCACGAGTCCAAGCCGTCCAATTTACACCCTATTAACTTTCACCCCTGGTACGTTTTGAAGAGTGGGAGGAAACCCACGCAGACACGGGGAGAAGGTACAAACTCCTTACAAATTTAGACATACAGCTCAGTCAACGAACCCGTGTCACCCAAATACTCCAATTAACCTACATCTCCCATACATTTTTAAAGGGTGGGAGGAAACTGAAGCCCATGGAGAAAACCCACACAGACCCGGGGAGAACATACAAACTCCCCAGCAGGTTTGAACCCAGGTCACTGGCACTGTAAACTATGCTGTCCCTTTGGCGAATTAGAGAGTGGGGGAGGGGAGGGGGTAATCTTATGGAACATTTCAGATGTTGAAAGGCATAGACAGAGTAGAGGTAGAAAGGTATTTCCTGTGATGGAAGAGTCCAGAACAAGTGGACACAACTTCAGGATTGAAGGGCGTCCACTTAGAACAGAGAGTTGGAGGAATTTCTTTAGCCAGAGGGTGGTGAATCTGTGGAAGTGGTTGCCACAGGTGGTTGTGGAGGCCAAGTCTAGAAAACAATCTGAGGTCCCACCTGCGTTGACTGACCCCTGGTGTGACCAGGGAGATTCCATGTGGGTCCCCCTCATGACTGCAGAATCATCAGGTCTATGCATAATACAGGAGTAGTTGGGCCTCATCGGCATCAATTATGAGTTGCTTTACAGAGAGGAGGTTGGGCGGAGGGTAAAATAGTGCGGGAACTACAATCTGAGTCTTAACATGGACAAGACAAAGGAGATGGTTGTGGAGTGAAGGAGGATGAAGGTCACCCCCTCCCCACTGCACATCGATGGTTCCATCGTGGAGAGAGTGGGGAGCATCAAGTGCCTTGGTGTGCGTACAGGGACAATCTATCCTGGACCCACAACACCTCGTTATTAGTCAGGAAGTACCAGTAATGCCTACACTTCCTCAGGAGATATTGAGAACATTTAAGGTTCGTGATTAGCCAAGGCATCAGAAGTTATGGGGAGGCCGGGCAGTGGGGCTGAGTGGGGAAAATGGATCAGCTCATGATTGAATGGCAGGGAGACTCGATGTGCTGAATGGTCTCTTTCTGCTCCTATGTCTTATGGTCTTAGACTACAGGTACAGAGTACATTGAAAGTGGAGTCATAGTTAAATAGGGTGGTCAGAAGGCACATTGGCCTTCATCAGGCAGAGTACTGAGTGTAGAAGTTGGGTAACGGGGGCGGGGGGGGGTCACATTGCAGTTGGACCAGACGTCGGCGAGGCCCCATTTGGAGCACTGTGTTCCATTTTGGTCACTGTGCTACAGGAGATATGTTGTCGAGCTGGAGAGGGAGCAGAGAAGGTTAATGAGGATGTGGCCAGGACCTGGGGGCCTGAGCTACAGGGAAGTGGAGCAGGCCGGGGCTTTATTCCCTGGAGGGGCAGGAGGATGAGGGGTGAACAGAATCATGAGGGGAATAGATCAGGTGAACGCAGAGAGTCTTATCCCCGAGCAGGGGAATCAGTAACCAGAGGACATGGGCTTAAGGTGGTGGGGGGGAGAAAGGATGTAACAGGAGCCTGAGTGGTAATGTTGTTACACAGAGGGTAGTGGGTGTGTGGAACGGGCACCAGAGGAGGGGGGTGGAGGCAGGGATTGTTGCAATGTTTAAGATAAACGTACAAATTCATGGATAGGATGGCAGTGATTCTCAACCTTTTTCTCCCACTCACATACACCTTAAGCAATCCCTTACTAATCACGGAGCACCGACACCTAGGGATTACTTAAGGTGGGATGTGAGTTTAGGGGGGCAGTTTGAAAACCACTGGTTTAGATTTGGGCCAACACAGGCAGGGAGCAGTCAAAGCTCACTGTGCATGTTGTTATCAATGACTTGGGAGGAAGAGGTGCTGTGTATAGGGGTTAGGGAGATGGGAATGAGACTGTGGAGTAGCACCACAAAGGTTCATAAGACAGAGGAGCATAAATAGGCCATTCAACCCATTGAGTCTGCCCCACAATTTAACTGCTATTATTTTTTTTAAGTTTACATATACAGGACAATTTGGCTCTACGAGTCTGTGCTGCCCTCATTACACCAAATTGACCTACACCCCTCTGGTACATTTTGAAGGGGGGAAGGAACCAAAGCCCTGGAGAAAACCCACACAGACACGAGGAGAATGTACCAACTCCTTACAGACAGTGCGGGATTCGGTCCCGATCGTTGGCACTGTAAAGGCTTGACGCTAACCGCAAGACTAACCATGCCGCCCAAGCTGATCCATTTCCCTACTCAGCCCCCATGCCCGGCCTTCTCCCCATAACCTTTGATGCCCTGGCTAATCAAGAACCTATCAATCTCTGTCTTAAATACACCCAATGACCTGGCATCCGCAACCACCTGTGGCCACAAATTCCACAGATTCACCGGCATCTTTGTTCTAAGTAAACGCCCTTCAATCCTGAAGTTGTTCTCTCTTGTCCTAGACAGGCAAGGCAGGGACAACAGGCCGGTGAGTTTGACGTCAGTGGTGGGAACATCGCTGAGGGACGGATCTCCCGACGTTTGGAGGGTCAGGGTCTGTCGAGGTCGCCAGGGTGGATTTGTGCGAGGCAGGTTGTGTCTCACAGATCAGATAGAGCATTTCAAGGGATGAACAAGAGGGTGGGGCAGTAGATGTGGGCTTTATCAAGGCCTTTGACAAGGTCCCACAAGGATATACAAGTATTTAGATTGTCAAAGACTGATAAGGGGTAGTCAACATGGCTTTGTGGTCATGTTTAACCAATCTTATAGAGTTTTTTGATGAGGTTACCAGGAAAGTTGATGAAGGAAAAGCTGTTGTCTTCATGGACTTTCATCCGGAAGGTTGAGATGCTGGGTATTCATGGTGAAGTAGTGAACTGGATTCAACCATGATTGGACGGGATAAGCCTGAGTGTGGTGGTGGATGGTTGCTTCTCAGACTGGAGGCCTGTGACGAGTGCTGTGCCTCAGGAATCTGTGCTGGGCCCATTGTTGTTTGTTGTCTAAGTCAGTGATCTGGATGATAATGTGGGAAATTAGAACATCAAGTTTGCAGATTGGAGGCGTTGTAAACAGTGAGGAAAGTTTTCAAAGCTTGCAGAAGGATTTGGACCAACTGGGGAGGAAACCAGGGTGTTAGGGTTGACAAAGAGAAAAATAGAAAAAAGTCAAAGATACTGTGCAACAAAGATTACAAAAAGGGCAGGCAAGTGAAAAGACGAGGTAAGTTGCAGTAAAACAGAAATACAGCAAAATCAGTAACAGATACTGATTAGAGGGGACTGTACCTAAATGCATGGAGCATTACGAAGAAAGTAGATGACCTTGTAGTACAACTACAGACTGAAAGATATGACATTGTGGTCAGCACCGAGAAATGGTGGAATGACGAGTGTGATTGGGAGCAGAATGTCCATGGGTACACAGTGGAAGGATAAGCAGGTCAGGAGAGGGGATGGGGTGGCCCTGATGGGAAGCAATGATATTAAATCACTTGAAAGAAGGGACAAAGGGTCAGATGTGGTAGAATCTTTAGGGGTTGAGTTAAGAAATGGCCAGGGTAAAAGGACCCTGTTAGCAGTTATAGACAGGCCCCCAAACAGCGGCTGGGAAGTGGACCACAAGTTACAGCTGGAAATAGAAAAACTGCATCAGAAGGAAATGTAAAAATAATTATGGGGGATTTTAACGTGAAAGGGATTTGGGAAAGTCAGGAAGGTTCTGGATCTCAGGAGACAGAGATTGTAGGATGCCTACGGGATGGCTTATTGGAGCAGGTTGTTGATCAGCCCACCAGGGGATCGGCGGATTTGGATTGGGGGACATGCAATAAATCTGAGGTGATTGGGGAATTAAAGGTAATGGGACCCTTAGGGAGTAGTGATCATAACATGACAGAGTTCAGTTTCAAATCTGAAAAGGAGAAGCTGATATCAGGTGTGTCAATATTTCAGTGGAACAAAGGGAATTACAGTGGGATGAGAGAGGAACTGGCCCAAGTTGGCTGGAAAAGTCAGTGAGATGGAGGGATGGCAGAACAGAATTGGAGGATGTTTCTACAAGAAATAAAGAAAGTGCAGGATAGAAATATTCCAAGAGAAAGGAATATTATGAATGGAAAAATGGCACAAATGTGGGTAACGAGAGGGGTTTACGGCCAAAATAAAAGCAAAAGGGAGTGCAGACAAGGAAGCAAAAATAGTGGGAAAACAGGACTGGGAAACTTTCAGAAAGAGACAAAAAGTCATTAGGAAAGAAAAGATGAATTATGAAAGGAAATTGGCAAATAACATACAAAAGGATAAGAGTTAATTTAAATGTATGAAGAGTAAAAGAGAGACGGGTCGATATGGGGCCAATTGCAAATGATGCTGGAGAAATTATAATGGGAAATGGAGAGATGGCAGAGGAACTGAATGAGGATTTGGCGCCAGTCTTCACTGAGAAAGACAATAGCCATATTCCTGATAGTCTCTGGGAATAGAATTACGTCCAGTCAGGAGAGATGGTGCTTAGTCAGCTGAATGGACTAAAGGTAGATATGTCTCCGGGACCGGATGAGGGGCGTCCACAGGTTCTGAAGGAGGCAGCTTTGGAGATTGTGGAGGCTTTGGAAATGATTTTCCAGAAATCAATAGACGCAGGCAATGGTTCCCAAAGATTGGAAGGTCGCAAATGTAGTTCCGCTGTTTAAGAAAGCAGGGGGGAAGAATAAAGGAAACTACAGGCCTATTAGTCTGACGTCAGTGTTTGGAAAGTTATTGGAGTCGATCTTCAAGGACGAGGTTATGAAATACCTCGAGGTCCATGACATGATAGGTCCAAGCCAGCATGGGTTCATGAAGGGAAGAGCCCGCCTGACCAACCTAATGGAATTTTTTGAGGAAATCTCAAGTAGGATGGACAAGGAAGAGGCTGTGGATGTTGTGTATTTGGATTTTCAAAAGGTCTTCAATAAGGTGCCATATAATGAGATGAGCCCATAGAATTCCAGGAACGATATTAGACTGGGTGGAGGAAGCAAACGGTGGGATAAAGGGGTCCTGTCTTGGTTGGTTGCCGGTGACTAGTGGTGTCTGCAGGGGATGGTGTTGGGGCCATTTCTTTTTACAATGTATATCGATAATTTAGATTATGGAGTGAATGGTTTTATGGCCAAGTTTGCAGATGACACCAAGATGGGGGTTGGAGTAGGATGTGTTGAAGAAACCAAAAGGTTGCAGAGAGACTTGGACAGTTTAGGCGAGTGAGATCCAATGCTGAGAAATGTATTGTTGGACATTTTGGAAGAGGAAATAAACAGGCAGATTATTATTTGAATGGGAAGAAAATTCAAAATTTGGAAGTGCCAAGGGACTTGGGGTCCTCATGCAGGATACCCTAAAGGTTACCCACCAGGATCGGCAGTAAAGAAAGCGAATGCTACATTGATCTTCATTTCAAGGGGAACAGAGTATAAGAGTAAAGAAGTATTGACGAGGCCCTGTGGGGCACAGGTGAGACCTCATTTGGAGAACTGTCTGCAGTTTTGGGCCCCTTATCCTAGAAGGGATGTACTGATGTTGGAGAGAGTCCAGAGAAGATTTACCAGGATGATTCCTGAATGCAGGGGCTAACGTATGAGGAGTGTTTATTGGTTCCTGGACTGTATTTATTGGAGTCTAGGAAAATGAGAGGGGATCTCATTGAAACATTTCAAATGCTGAAAGGATTGGATAGAGTTAATATGAATAAGATGTTTCCCTTGGTGGGTGAGTCCAGGACAAGGGGGCACAGAATTAGAAGGTACCCATTTAAAACAGAGATGAGGAGAAATTGCTTTAGCCAGAGGGTCGTGGATTTGTGGAATCCCTTGCCACATTCAGCTATGGAGGCGCAATTATTGAGGGAGATTGACAGGTGTCTAATTAGTCAAGGTATCAAGGGACATGGGGAAAAGGCCAGAAATTGGAACTAGATGTGAGAATAGTTCAGCTCATGGTGGAATGGCAGAGCAGGCTCGATGGGCTGAATGGCCTACTTCTGTTCCTTTATCTTATAATTTTGTTTTGATCTGGATGATAATGTGATAAATTGGATCAGCAATTTTGCAGATGACACTAAGATTGGAGGGGTTGTGGACAGTGAGGAAGGATTTCAAAGCTTGCAGGGGGATCTGGACCAACTGGAAAAATGGCAGATGGAATTTAATGCAGACAAGGGTGAGGTGTTGCATTTTGGAAGGGCAAACCAAGAAAGAATGTACACGGTAAATGGCCGGGCACTGAGGAATGTGGTAGAACAGATGGATCTGGGAACCGAGAAAGAAAAGAGTTAACAGCTAGTGATAGTGTAGCTAGGTTTTGCAGCGTTCTAATAAGGTGGGCATGGAAATTCAAAAGGTCCAATTAGCATGACGACCAACTGTAGGAATTTACTCTGAACCAATCAAACAAGCAGGTCTGATAAGAGGCTGTCAATCATCTGTAGCTATGGCATTTGTACTTGGTCGGAATTGGATTGGGTAAGAATGTATTGTGTGAACTTTTGATTGGGCCAAATGTAACCCGACCATGTTTGAACAAGACAAAGGGAAAGTTTGAAACATATGATCAGACTCTGCCAGCGTTCATAGAGAGAGCATCTTTGTGAGACTCTGTGCAGATAACTCAGAATTCTGCCGAATAAAAAGTCTGACAAAGACGAAAGTTTCGGTATCGTCATTTCATGGAGTCCACCGAGAGAACTGGAATCCACAGAAATACATATACATAATTCCCTGAAAGTGGTGTCACAGGTGGACAGGGTTGTAAAGAGAGCTTTTGGCATATTGCTCTTCATACATCAAAGTATAGAGTACAGGAGTTGGGATGTTAAGGTAAAGTTGCACAAAACTTTGGTGAGGCCAAATTTGGAATATTTGTGTGCAGTTTTGGTCACCAAACTACAGGAAGGATATCAATAAGATAGAAAGAGTGCAGAGAAGATTTACTACGATGTTGCCCAGACTTCAGGAACTGAGTTACAGGGAAAGGTTAAATAGGTTAGGACTTTATTCCCTGGAGCCTAGAAGAATGAGAGGAGATTTGATTGAGGTATTTAAAATTATGAGGGGATGAACAGAGTAAATGTAGGTTGGCTTTTTTCACTGAGGGGGAGATGAGATACAAACCTGAGGACCTGGGTTAAGGGTGAAAGGGGAAAACTTTAGAGGGAACGTGAGGGAGAATGTCTTCACACAGAGAGTGGTGGGGGTGTGGAATGAGCTGCCAGCTGAAGTGGTGAATCCAGGCTCAATTTTAACATTTCATAAGATCCTGGATAGGTAACTGGATAGGAGAGGTATGGAGGCTATGGACTGGGTGTAGGTCAGCGGGACTAGGCAGAAAAATAGTTTAGCACAGACTAGAAAGGCCGAAAGGATCTGTTTCTGTGTTGTAGTTTTCTAAGGTTCTATAGATCAGTATGTGCAATTACAATGTTGTGGCCATTACAGGGACTTGGCTGGCACAAGGACAGGATTAGCCATGCAGGTTTAGATAGTTTAACAGGGAAAGGTTGCAGGATAAAATGGGGGGGGGGGGGTTTGTCTAGCATAAATGGTCAGGGATAGTAACAGTTGCAGAAAGGGAGGATATTGTGGAGGAAGTGTCTACTGAGTCAGTGTGGGAGGAAGTCAGAAATAAGAAGGGAGCTGTCACTGAGCTGGGAGTTGTCTATAGGTCTCCAAATAACCCTCAGGACCCCATGGAGCAGATCAGCAGGCAGATTTTGGAATGTGTGGAAATAACAGGGTTATGGTTATGGGAGACTTCAATTTCCCCAATATTGACTGGCACCTCCTGAGTCCAAGAGGGATGGATGGAGCTGAATTTGTCAGAAGTGTCCAAGAAAGATTCCTGACACAATGTGTGGACTGGCCGACAAGAGGAGAGCTCAGACTGGATCTGGTTCTGGGGAATAAACCGGGTCAAGTGCCAACCTCTTGGTGGGGGGAGCATTTCGGTGACAGTGACCACAATTCCCTGACTTTTACTATAGCTATGGAAAAGGATAAAAGCAGAGAAAATGGGAAGTGTTTCATTGGGGAAGGGCTAATTATGATGGGATGAGGCAGGAACTAGTGAGTGCAATTTAGAAACAAATATTCAAGGGAAAAACAACAGAACTAATGTGGAGGAAGTTTAGGGACCACTTGTGCAGGGATCAGGATAGGTTTGTCCCACTGAGACCAGGAAAAGATGGTCAGAAAAGGGAACCGTGGTTGACAAAACAGGTTAGGTAGCTGGTCAGGAGGAAGACGGAAGTCTATATTAGACTGAGGAAGTGAAAAACAGGAAGGGCTCATGAGAATTATATGGTAGCCCAGAAGGAACTTAGAATGGACAGGAGAGTTCAAAGGGGGCATGAGAGAGCCTTGGAAGTAGGATTAAGGAGAACCCCAAGGCATTTTATGTTTACATGAAGAACAGGATAATGACAGGATAAAGGAGGCAACATGTGCCTGGAGGCAGAAGAGGTTGGGGAGGTCCAAAATGAATATTTTGCTTCAGTATTCCCAAAGGACCTTGGATCAGGGTGAGGTCAGAATAGGACAGATATGTGTCCTGGACAATGTGGAGATTAAGAAAGAGGAAGTTCTGGATCTTCTTAAAAACATTAGTATTAAATAAATCCCGGGGTCAGATGAGAGTCCCCAGGTGGCTATGGGGAGGGAGGGAAGAGGTAGCTGAGGCTTTATCAATGATCCTTGCATCCTCCTTGGCCCCAGGGGAGATTCCGGAGGAATGGAGAACAGCAAATATAGTCCAGATAATAGGGAGAATCCTGGGAATTACAGACCGGTGAGTCTTACATCAATGGGGTGTAAACTAATGGGGAGGATTCTTAAGGACAGGATCTATGAGCATTTGGAGACATCCAGTCTACTCAAGGATAATCAACAGGACTTTGTGAAGGGAAGGTCGTGCCTCATGAGTCTAACTGAGTTTTTTGAGGAGGTAACAAAATAAATTGATGAGGGTAAGATGGCAAATGTGGATTTTAGCAAAAAACAGAATCATAGAAAATAGGTGTAGGAGGAGGCCATTTGGCCCTTCGAGCCTATACCACCATTCATTATGATCATGGCTGATCAGTACCCAGTTCCTGCCTTCTCCCCATACCCTCTAATCCAACCTACATTTAAATATTGACAAGGAGGCGGCCACAACTTCCTGTGGCAAAGAATTTACACATTTACACACATTTACCGCTCTCTGAGAGAAGACATTTTTCTTCATCTCAGTCTTAAAAAAATTGTATTGTTGAATTTTTTGAGGAGGTGACTAGGAAGGTTGATGAGGGTTGAGTAGTAGAGTAGTCTAAATGGATTTCAGTAAGGCTTTCGATAAGGTTCCACAAGGAAGGTTGGTGAGGAAGGTTCAGACACTAGGGATTAATGTTGAGACAGTCAGATGGATTCAATGGTGGCTAGAAGATAGGCACCAGAGAGTCAGGATGGAGGCCGGTGACGAGCAGTGTGCCTCAAGTATCGGTGTTGGGTCCCTTGTTGTTTGTCATTTACATTAATGATCTGGATGATGGGGTGGTAAATTGGGTGAGTAAATATGCGGATGATACAAAAATAGGGGGAGTTGTGGATAATTAAGATAGTTTTCAGGGACTGCAGAAGGATTTGGACTGTTTAGAAGAGTGGGCTGAAAGGTGGTAGATGGTGTTTAATGTAGATAAGTGTGAAGTCCTTCATTTTGGAAAGAATAACCAAAACAGGACACCTGCAGTGAAGGGGGGGGGGGCATTGAGGAATGCAGAGGAACAGAGAGATCTTGGAATAACAGTTTATAGTTCTTTGAAAGTGGATTCTTGTGCAGATAGGGTGGTGAAGAAAGCTTTTGGTTGCCTGGCCTTTATAAATCATAGCATAGAATTTAGGAGCTGGGAGGTGATGTTGAGACTGTTTAAGGCATTGATGAGGCCAAGTTTGGAATATTGTCGGCAGTTCTGGTCTCCAAATTATAGGAAGGACATCAATAAGGTAGAGAGGGGGCAGAGAAGATTTACTAAAATGTTGCCTGGATTGCAGTATCTAGAATACGGAGAAAGATTGAGTAGACTGGGACTTTATTCTTTGGAGTGGAGAAGGTTGAGGGGAAATTTGATAGAGGTATTTAAAATTATGCGGGGGATAAATAGAGTAGATGTGAATAGGCTCTTCCCCTTGAGGGTAGATGAGATTGGAACTAGGGGTCATAGGTTGAGGGTTGGGGGCAAAAGTTTAGAAGCAACTTGAGGGGAAACTTCTTCACTCAGAGAGCGTTGGCTGAGTGCAATGACCTTCCGCAAGAGGTGGTTGCAGCAAGGTCAATTTTGTCATTTAAGAGGAGGTTGGATAGGTGCATAGATGTGAGGCGGTTGGAGGGTTATGGGCAAGGGAGTGGGTAGGTGGGACTAGTGGAGTTCTCTTAAATTGATGCAGACTAGAGAACCCGATATGGCCTGTTTCCGTACTGTAATTGTTATATGGTTATTTCTCAAGGTCCCCCATGAGAAATTCGTTCAGAAAGTCATAAGGCATGGGATCAGTGGAACCTTGGCTGCATGAATTCAGATTTGGCTTGCCTGTAGAAGGCAGAGAGTAGTGGCGGAAGGAAAGTATTCTGTCTGGAGGTCGGTGAGTAGTGGGGTTTTGCATGGATCTGTTTTGGGACCCCTGCCCTTTGTGATTTTTATAAATGACCTGCATAAAGAAGTGAAAGGATGGATCAATAAGTTTGTGGATGATATGAAGGTAGGAGGCATTGTTGATAGTGTTGAAGGGTATCATAGGTTACAACATGATATCAACAGGATGCAGGCAGATGGGGTTCAATCTGGATAAGTGTGAGGTGATGCATTTTGGAAGGACAAACCTGAAGGCTGAGTACAGGGTTAATGGTCAGTTAACCATATAACCACAGAACAGGCCAGTTTGGCCCTACTAGTCCATGCTGTAACAAATCCCCACCTTCCTAGTCCCACTGACCAGCACCCGGTCCATAGCCCTCCAGACCTCTCCTATCCATGTAACTAGCTAGTTACTGAAGAGTGTGGAAGAACAGACTTCCATACATCTCCCAAGGTTGATAGGATAGTTAAGAAGGCCTATGGGATGCTGGGCTTCAGTAATAGGGGGATTGAATTCAGAGCAGTGAGGTCATGTTGCAACTCTACAAATCTCGGTGTTCTGTTCTGGTCACCTCATTCCAGGAAGGGTGAAGAGGGTGCAAAGGAGATTTACAGGACATTACCTGGATTGGAAAAGATGTCTTGAGGCAAGGTTAGCAGAGCTGGGACTTTACTCTTTGGAGTGTAGAAGGATGAGAGGAGACTTGATAGAGGTCGACAAGATTCTGAGAGGCATAGATAGGGTGGACAACCAGCACCTGTTCCCCAGGACAGGATCAGCAAACACCAGAGGACGAGTGTCCAAAGTGAAGGGGAGATGTCAGGGCGGCCTGGAATGCCTTGCCAGGGATGGTGGTGGAGGTTGGAACATGAGGGATATTTAAGAGTCTCTTAGACAGGCACATGGATGGAAGAGGGTTAGCAGGTAGAGAGGGTTAGTTTTTTTTGGGGGGGGGTAGGTCAAACATGATGGGCTGAAAGGGCTGTCCTATTTCAGGAACCTTGCTGAGTGCAGGTCGAGGACGTCCACCACTCAGCCCTGATCAACACCATGAACTCACTCCCATTTGTCCACTGGCCGAAGGAACTGGAATGTTTTCCAGAGAAACTATTAACAAGGCCTTCAGGAAACCAGTGTTTTCAGGAGTGGGAAGGATTGGGGGGACCGAGAAGGTGGGAATGGACGGCACAGGGCCAGCCTTGGGGCAGTGGAGGGGCCGAACAGCCTGCTGTGCTCACCTCCTGCCGGACCAGCACCCAGTAATCATCCGCCTGCTGCCGGTCGATCTGCTCCAGCCGCTCGCTGCTCTCACTCATGCTGGCCCGGGCGGGGAGCGCCTCGGCTCGGCCGGGGCATCTGTCTCATCCCCTGGGCGCAGGGGAGCGGCCGGACCCGATGAGCGAGCGAGCGAGCGCCGCGCCCGCTTCTCCCCAGCCTTCGCCCTGACCTCACACCGCCCATTGTGACGGGCTCCGGCCGCCCGTGGTCGGTCTGGGACACCGGCGTCACGGCTCCGTGACCACCCCTTCACACAGGTCCCGTTGTGACCAATCAAGAACCAATCCAATCACTTGTGAGCAGTGGCCAGGTGTGACAATCAATGACCAATGACTAGTCATCAAGTAGTGACCAGAGACCAATGACCAGGCAGTGACCAATCAATGACCAATGACCAGGCAGTGACCAATCAATGACCAATGACCAGGCAGTGACCAATCAATGACCAATGACCAGGCAGTGACCAATCAATGACCAATGACCAGGCAGTGACCAATCAATGACCAATGACCAGGCAGTGACCAATCAATGACCAGGCAGTGACCAATCAATGACCAATGACAAGGCAGTGACCAATCAATGACCAATGACCAGGCAGTGACCAATCAATGACCAATCAGTGACCAATCAATGACCAATGACCAGGCAGTGACCAATCAATGACCAGGCAGTGACCAATCAATAGTGACCAATCAATGACCAGGCAGTGACCAACCAATGACCAGGCAGTGACCAACCAATGACCAGGCAGTGACCAATCAATGACCAGGCAGTGACCAATCAATGACCAGGCAGTGACCAGTGACTCTGGTGTTTGCTACCACGGGTGCTTGTGGAGGCCAGGTCGTTGCGTATATTTACAGCCTAGATTGAGCGGTATTTGAATAGTCAGGGTATCAAAGATGATGGGGAGTGGGGCTGAGTGGGAGAATTGACCAGTCAGGATGGAATGGCCGGGCAGACTCAATGTCTTACTTCACCTCCTATATCTTATGGTCCAGAGGAGAGAGCTCTCGTGCAGAGAAAATTTACAAGGATGTTGTTCAGACTGAGTGACAGGGGAAGGTTCAACTGGATAGGACTTTATTCCCTGGGGTGTAGAAGAATGAGGGGAGATTTGATCGAGGTATTTAAAATTATGAGGGGATGAACAGAGTCAATGTAGGTCAACTTTTTCCACTGAGGGGAGGTGAGATACAAACCAGAGGGGTGAAAGGGGAAATGTTTAGGGGGAACATGAGGGGTGGGAAACATGAGGCGGGGGGAACATGAGGGAGGGAACATGAGGGGGGAACATGAGGGGAGGGAAATGTTTAGGGGGAACATGAGGGGAGGGAAATGTTTAGGGGGAACATGAATGGGACAGGAGGGGGGGAATATGAGGTGGGGGAACATGGGGGGAAATGTTGAGGGGCAACATGAGGGTGGATGTTTAGGGGAACATGAGGGGGGGATTAATTAGGGGGAACATGTGGGGGGAAATGTTTAGGGGGTCAAGAGGGGGGAACATTAGGGGGACGGGGGGAAATGAGGGGGGAACATGAGGGGGGTAACATGTGGGGAGGAACATGAGGGGGGGGGAATGTTTAGGTGGAACATGAGGGGGGGAAGCACCTCACTGTTGATCATGAACAGCAATGGTCCCAACACTGACCTCAGTGACACTCTGCTCAACCCTGCTTCCTCACCAATGTTGATGCATTGGTAAAGAAAGTGCCCGAGTGAGGTTGCCTGAATTCCTCACCAACTCCCACCTGTTCACCAGGGAAAGAATCCTACCTGGACATGTCACTGCCCAGGGTGGGAACTGCTCTGCCCAAGACTGCAGGAAACGGCAGAGGGTTGTGAAGGTGGTTCAGACCCCCTTCCCTCCATCATACACCCCCTCCCCTTCATCAACTCCATCACAGACCCCCTCCCCTCCATCAACTCTATCACACACCCCCTCCATCAACTCCATCACACACTCCTCCCCTCCATCAACTCCATCATAACCCCTCCCCTCCATCAACTCTATCACACACCCAATCCATCAACTCTATCACACACTCCCTCCCCTCCATCAACTATCACACCCTCCCCTCCATCAACTCTATCACACACCCCCCTCCATCAATTCCATCACTCACCCCCTCCCCTCCATCAACTCCATCATAACCCCTCCCCTCCATCAACTCTATCACACACCCCCTCCATCAACTCTATCACACACCCCCTCCATCAACTCTATCACACACCCCCTCCCCTCCATTAACTCTATCACACCCCCCTCCATCAACTCCATCACACACCCACTCCATCAACTCTATCACACATTCCCTCCCCTCCATCAACTATCACACCCTCCCCTCCATCAACTCTATCACACACCCCATGTCCATCAACTCCATCACACACCCCCTCCATCAACTCTATCACACACTCCCTCCCCTCCATCAACTATCACTCTCCCCTCCATCAACTATCACACTCTCCCCTCCATCAACTCTATCACACACCCCCCCTCCATCAACTCCATCACACGCCCCCTCCATCAACTCCATCACACACCCCCTCCATCAACTCCATTACACACCCCCTCCCCTCTATCAACTCCATCATACCCCCTCCCCTCCATCAACTCTATCACACACTCCCTCCATCAACTCTATCACACACCCCCTCCATCAACTCTATCACACACCCCCTCCATCAACTCCATCACACACCCCCTCCATCAACTCCATCACACACCCCCTCCATCAACTCCATCACACACCCCTCTTCCGTCCATCGACTCTATCACTCACCCCTTCCCTCCCCTCCTGCATCTACATCCTGGTGATTCTGCCATGCCCGCGGGGAAAGGGATCTCAGGGTGATGTCATGTATGCCATCTGACAAGAAACGTGAACTTGAACTACCTCGCATCTCATCTCACCCCGGCCACACTCTCCTGTTGGAAGGATTATCGAGTGGGAGATTGCACCACCTGATCCAAGGACTGTTCCCCTCCTTCTGTAACCAGATTCCTGAGTGGACCCAAAAATAGACACCAATCTCTCTGGAACTCGGCACTGCGTCTTACTTGTGGTCCTATGTACGAGATGTTTCCTGGACTGCTCACAAAACAACCTCTTGAGCCTGAAATGCTGGCTTTGTATCTTTATCTATAAAGGGCGCTGTATGACCTGCTGAGTTTCTCCAGCGTTGAGTTTATACTTGAACCGCAGTGTCTGCAAACTTTCCTGTTTTACCTCTATCAGTGTGTCATTTTTTAATCTAAAAATATACTTTATTCACAATAAATTATTTATAAACCATTCAAGTCTTTTTACACTCATAACGTCAGTCATATCGCCACATCCTCATCAACGTACATCGTTACATTTGTTTCATCAGTACCCTGAGGCACCTTGTCATGTGGGTTGAGGGACTTCCCCTCAGTCTCTGCCCCTCAGTGCCTGGCAATGGGAGGACTCCAGACTGTGCTCCTTCCCATAGCGCCCTCACGTTGGCTGCGCCAAGCTTCAGTGTGGCTCCTGCAGTCTGGAATGTGCCAGTCGGCAGCGTCCCTTCACCGACTTCTCAGTCTGCTGGAAGACCAACAGGTTTGGGACGGTCTTCGAAGCTGAACGTTTGCTGTTGGGAACTGGGCAGGTTCCCACATGCTGTCCTGCTCCTCAACTATCATGTTCCCTGGCAGAGGCAGAGAAGCAGCAACTGTACCAGTCACTGGCTGCCGGCAGGTAACCGAACCAGCCCGCTCTTCTCTTGGCACTGCCGCGGTTCACGGGCTTCACGGATACACTGACATATGTCAACGCACACCGACACACGTACACACTCAAACACTCACAGACACCGACACACGTACACACTCAAACACTCACAGACACTCCGACACACGTACACACTCACAGACACACTGACACACGTACACACTCAAACACTCACACTCTGACACACGTGCACACTCACAGACACACGTACACACTCAGACACTCCGACACATGTACACAATCAAACACACACCAACACACGTACACACCAACACACGTACACACTCAAACACTCACAGACACACCGACACAAGTACACACTCACTGACACACATACACACTCAAACACACACCGACACACATACACACTCAGATACACACTGACACACTCAGTCACATGCCAGCACACTGACACATGTACACACTCAGATATACACTAACACATTGACATCCATACACACTCACACACAAACATACACACTCAGACAAACTGACCAGCATTTTAGTATACAGTACAGTACATCAAAGGAACAGGCCCTTCAGCCCAGGTGTCTATGCTGAACCTGATAGATATCTCCCCCCCCCCCAAAAAAAACCCTTCATATTCATGCCTCTTAACCACTACCACTGTACCTGCCTCTACTGGTACTCCTGGGCCTGGCAGCTCATTCCAGACCCCCATTACTCTATGTGCCAAATCATTGCCCTGCGCATCTCCTTTAAACCCCCTCCCCTCTCCCTGTTTAAATGCATGTCTGTTTAGGGAACTGTTTGGCTTAACCAGGATTAGAGTCCTGTCCCCTTCCAATCCTCCCTTCTTGTATCTCTGTACAACTTCCAATATTGTCTACCTGTTTAATTAACTACCAAATAATCTCGGCCTCCTCAGATACACAAGCTTGGGGCTGTTTTTCTGACTGTGTGTGAAAGTACGTGTGTGTGTGTATGCGTGCATGAGTGTGTGTGAGTATGGGTGTGTGTGAGTGTGTGTGTGAGTGTGTAAGTATGGGTGTGTGAGTGAATGTATGGGTGTGTGTGAGTGTGTAAGTATGGGTGTGTGAGTATGGGTGTGTGTGAGTGTGTAAGTATGGGTGTGTGAGTATGGGTGTGTGTGAGTGTGCGTGTGAGTGTGTAAGTATGGGTGTGTGAGTGAATGTATGGGTGTGTGTGAGTGTGAGTGTGAGATGGTGGGGCCACGGCCCGTTTCTCCCTCTTGCCGAAGCTCCGTCTCCCATTTTGCCGCCAGCGAGCGGCACCCACCCACTCAGCCCCTACAAGTTTAATGACGCGACCCAGCGCCAGGTCTGCTCTCAGTTTCCTCACCCACGCAGCTCCTCTCATTGTTTGATGTCGGCGAAGAATTTGCAATGCGGCTGAAGGTGCCTCCGGCCACAAACGTCGCTCCCTGCCTTGCCCCCAGACCCCTTTCTCCGGCACTTTGCCTCTTGAACTCCTTGTGTTTGTTTCTTGCGATTCAGGTTCCTGCCTGATGGTCCAACCTGTTCTGTGGCTCGTTGCCGCCAGCCTGGAGAGGAAGGGGGGGGGGGGGGAGACAGTGGAAGGAGCTGCAGTTTACCGCCTGCCCCCAGCTGCCCCCCCACTCCGCTCCACTCCGTCCTCCTCACACCGTACAAACTCTGCAGCCGGGTCCCCGTCCACTGGGAACAACCAAGGCACCGGAGGCTGCGACCCGGGGCAACAAACCACCTGCTGGAGGAAGAGGCTCCGGGCCGGAACCTGCACAAGGACGGAGAGGGAAGAGGGGAGAGTCGATGAAGGTGAGGGGACGTTGATGGGCAGGCGGAGGGGGGGTGGGAGGGGGTGTAGTAGGTGGGGAGGGATTAAAACGGAGCCAGATAGAGAAAGGGGAGAGGAGGGGAAGGAAGGAAGGAAGGAAGGGAGGGAAGGCAGAAAAGGGGGAGGGGAAGGGGAGGTAAGGGAGGAAGGAAGGAGCGGAGAGGGGGTTTCAGGGAAGGAGGGATGGGAGGGGGTGGGGTGAGGAAGGGGGAGATGAGAGGGTTAGAGGAAGAAAGGGGACGGAAGAAGGAAGGGGAGGGGAGAGGAGAGGATGGAAGTGAAAGGGAGGCAGAAGGGGACGGGAGGGGTTTGGAGGGGGAGGAGAGGGGACTGGAGGGTGACCGAGACCAGGAGGTATTGAGTGGAAAAGTTATGTGATGGACCGATTCTGGAAGCGGATGTCAGAAAGGTCGAGCTGGGGAGGGGAATGATCTGGGTGACGGCGGAGCTGGGGCACTGAGGAAAGAGGTGGGACGGATCAGAGAGAGAGAGGAGGCGCGGATGGGAGAGGCCCCCGGGATTGGAACATTCTCTGTCCAAACCATCGTGTTGCAGACTGCCCAGGCAGAATATGTGGGGTTGTTCCTCCAGTTTACGTTGGACCTCACTCTGGGAGTGGAGGACAGACAGGTCAGGATGGGAACGGGAGAGGGAGTTGAAATGGCAACATCCGGAAGCTCAGGATGCTCATTGTGGACAGAATGCAGTTGCTCTATGAAACAGACCCAAAGTCTCCATTGGTCTCACCGACGTCGAGGAGGCCACACCGGGAGCACCGAATGGAGTTGGTGAGGGTGGACGGGATGACTCTTTGCCTCATCTGGAAGGGCCGGTTGGGACTCTGCATGGTCATGGGGGGGGGGGGGGGCGGGGGGAAGTGTTTCACCTCCTGTAATTGCATGGGAAAGTACTGGGGATTATGGAGAGATGGGTGGGGAGGGATGAGCGGAAAAGGAGAGAGTGATCCCTGCAGAAGGGGGGAAGTGGTGGGAGGATTAGATGTATCTAGTGGTGGGGTCTAGCTGCATCTGGTGGAACTATCGCAGGGTGATGTGCTGAATGCAGAAGTCGGTGGGGTGAAAGGTGAGGAACACATTCCCCGTTCTGTTTGAGGGGGGGGGGGGGTATTAAATGGAACTAGACTGAGAAAATGGGGGAAGATGGCTCTGTTGCCAACAGTGGCGGGGAATCTGCACCCGCCCCCCAAAAGGACACGTTCAGATGTCCTGTAGTGGGAGGCCTCATCTGGAGAGCGGACGAGGCAGAAACTGGGAGAATGGGGTGGCAGGAGGAGTTGTCCCGCAGCCGGCAATGGTCCGTCAAGGATCATTTCCACCCGATAGGAGCGGGGCGCATGGGCCCGTGGCTTTGGCTGAGACACGTTGGGGTGACTGTGATGTCCTTTGTTCAGGGAGCGGAGGAGGGGTGGACATGTCCGAGCAGCGCCTCTCCCACCCAGAGCTGCGGTCTCGGCTGAAGGAAGCGCAGTGAGCGCTGGAGGAGCTCAGACGGAGCATCGTGAAGGAGCACGAGAGGGTCCTCAACATGTGCCAAGAGGCGCGGCTCCTGCTTCCGCAGCATCAGCCAGGTGGAGGAGGAGGGCGCCGAGTTGGAGCGGCGACTGGCGACCCTCACCCATCGCAACCAGACTCGCCTGCAGGAGGGCCTCGCCGAGATCCAGCGGAAGCAGGAGCAGATGTGGCAGCTTTGTGACCGGCTGCAGGCGCCGGTCCCGGCGACCGGCAGCGCGGACACTCACCGCCACGCAGGACAAGAGCGTGGATATCTCGCTGAAGGCGCCCCGGTTTGTGCCTCGGCCGCGACCTGGCCTGGCCCTGGGGCAGATCGTCTCCGACGAAAGGTCCGTCCGCTTCTCCGAGCCTGCCCTGTGCCCAGGCACCGGGGGCAAGCAGCGAGGCGCCGAACGGCGGCTCCGCTGCAGAGATCAGAGCCCCGGAGCGTGGGACAGGGACGGAGACCTCTCGAGTGGACGGCAGAGCCGAGCAGAGGTTCGCCATGTCTCCAAGTGTCTCGGATGTCTTACAGGGCAGCGTGGAGGGTCAGGGACGCTGGGGCAGAAATGGCTCAACGGGTCAGGCCGAAGACAAGACACTGGCCTCAACTCCGGGAAGGACGACGGGTGGACACGGGGGGACACTGAAGATTGTGTCCACGGCGCAAGCCTTACTGGAAAGGCGGGGGACCCGGAGCCCTCGCCCGATGCGCTCGTGGCACGAGAAGAGGTTTGGGGGAGGTGGGTCGCGGCGCCCTTCACATCCCCGGTCCCAGTCGGTCGCTGGACGCGGGCTCCGTGACTGCTTCGGAGGCCAGAGCCCCGCGTCCAACTGGCAGCCACGCTCCGGATGAAGTCTCCACACCCGGTCGTGACTCCCACCTCCCGAGACACCAGGAGCCACCGAGAGCCCTGCACCCAGAGACGGACACAGAGCGCTTCTCTGACCCCGTGGCTCCGGCCCGCGGGCCCGTGGCTCTGAGCACTTACCCCCTCCACCAGCCTCCCTCCCAAGTCAGAAGCCGTCACCGCGCTGACGAGTCCGAGCCTCCGAGGGACGGGCGGACAGACTCGCCGCTCAGCTCCCCGGCCGACGGTGGCTCTGTGTTCAGGGTGTCCAGGGTCTTCATCTCTGAAGAGGTCCCAGTAGGTTCCCGGTGTACCGAGCAGGGGAGCGCGCCCGACACCGACCGGAGCAAGGTGGAAGGTGCCAAGCCCTGCCAGCTGCCTGCTGCCAGCTCCGGCGTGTCAGGGCCATCAACCCACGGGAATTCCTTCAGCACAGAGCCGGCCGCGCAACGTTGCTCCGGGATCCCAGTCCGGGCCAGAGGGGCCGCAAACAGCTGCAGGAGACTGAAGAGGAGACCGTTCAGTCGGAGCTGTCTGGATCTCAGCACGAGCGGCGAAGCCCCAGCCCTGCGCCCGCCGACAGCGCACCCAGGGCCGGCGGACACAGCCAGTCTCTCCCAGAGATCGGCCTCGCCCAGCGAGAGCGTCGACTCCGCTGAGACTTTCCTGGATGATTCATCTGGAGGCTCCGGGGGGAGGCAGGAGACGACCTCGGGGCAGCGGGCTCAGTGAGTCTTCAGCGCAGAGGGAGCGCCGGCTCCCACATCACCAGGACCCCAGGGCGGGAGGTCAACGCAGCGGCTTCATCCAGGCTCCATCCTCGCCAAGATCCAGCGCTGAAGGCAGAGAGGGCGAAGCCTCCCGGACACCCGAGGGCAGCAGCAGCGGCGTTTCAGGCGAGACGAGCGGGCCGGGACCCCGAAGTCAAAGGGTCGCGGCTGAGCTGGGGGTCCCAGCCCAGCGGATCTCTCGACCTGCGCCACACCGTCGCCTCCCCGGAGCTGGGCAGGTGGGCCGCCCCTCGTCCCCGGAGCAGAAGCGAGGCCAACCCGAGCGGGGCTTGACGGGGAGCGGCGCCGTTCTGCAGGAACGGGAGGTTCGGCTGCGGCCGGGGAGACTTGAATCTCCCCTACGGCATTCACGCCGGCCGCCGTGTAGGCGGTGGATTACGGCAACCGGCGCCTGCAGGCCCGGGACCCGAACGGAGAGGCGAGCGCGCATTCGGCGGCGGCTGCTGGGCTGCGGCAACCGCTGGGGCGTGTGCATTGACGAGCGGGGCCGCCGTCACTCGCTGCCGCTCTTCCCGGCGCAGGGCGGCGCCTGTGCCGTGGGGCAGAGTGGCCTCAGCAGCCCGCGGGGCTCGGCGCTAGTGCGGCACGGCCGTGTGGCCGTGATGGACAGCATGCACAACTCCATCCAAGTGTTTCGCTACCTGTAGCGCGGGCGGGCCAGTCCGCAGGGGCCTGCCCAGTTCACGGTGCTACCTGCCCGGCTCTGAGCCAGAGTCGGGGTCCTGAGGAGAAGCGAACCCGCCAGTCGTCCGGACACGCCGTTGTGGTCGGGTTTAGCGCCCTGCGGCGAGCGGGGTCCCCGGTGGAGGTCACTACACTCAGGAGCCCTCAGGGGACCTGGGTGGAGGGTGCTGCACCGAGCAGTGCCCAGTCACCGTGTCCTGAGACGGTTCACCGACACCCCGGCCTCCTGCGGCCTGGAGGAGAGGGGGTCCCACACCTTTGTGGAGTGTGTGTGAGGTTGTAGCCCCTCTTCGCCCACCTGAAGGGGTGGCTCCTCAAATTCTAGTTGCACTTCAGCCCCACGCTCCTGATCGACGGCCGCCCGGTGCGGACGGGGCCGGACGTTCGGTCGATCTCCTCATGGGGTTGGCGCAACTGGCTGTTCATGGGTCGAGGCGGTGGGCAGAGAGGGGTGGGGGGGGGGGGTGTTGGGGAGAGCTGACTGCCTGCCAGTCTTTCGGGGAGACGTCCGGGCCGTGAAGTGTTGGAGCGAGAGGGAATGGCCCCGCACTAGTTGATGATGAAAATCGTGGTTGAATTTGACGTGTCAAACTGTGTCATAGAGGGGTGGTCGCCATCACTGCCTCTCGTGGGTTTGTTGCCCCATGTTACGGGGGGTTTGGTTGTAGATCCGTGGGGTTTTGTGTTTGTAACATTGTTGTTTGTGTTAAAATAAAACTGGGGGGTGAAGCAGGGAACGGGTGGGTGGCCGTGGGACTGAGTCAGGGTCGGGGGTCCTGGAGGAGGAGCAGCGGGGGCGGGAGGCTGCTGTGGACATATTCAGGGAAACTCCCACCGCCCGCCACATCCTATCAAGACCCCGAGCCCAGCGCCGACCTCGGAAGGAGATCCAGAATGAGGAGGGATCTCACGGAAGGTGCTTCTCCCGGCCGAACGGACCACGACCCAGGCGCCAGGATCTCAGCTGAGCGGGGACGGGTTCATTCGGAGGCGGCCAACTTTACGGGAAGGGGCCTTGAACCCATCCAAGAGGTGGACACACTTCTAGGCATTACTGGCAACGGGAGGTGGGGTGGGGGGGGGGGGGGGTGTGTGGCGATGTGAACATGACACCCGGATCATCCGCGACCGCGTCAATCACTCAGTCGGCATGGCAGGCCAGTCCCATTCGTGCCGTGGAAATCCTCCGACCCATAAATCTACCTCAATGTCCCCTGAACTTAGTAATCGTCCCCACTTCCACAGCTTCCAGATACGACCCCTCCCCCCCATCACATGAGTGAAAATGTCACCCCTCAGTTCCCTCTTCAACCCTAAACTCTTCTCACTTAAACTTGTTCTCGAATAATCTCTCCCAGAAAACAGACTGTGAGCGTTCCCTTTATCTGTGCAAAGCCTTTTAGAACCCTTCCTCTGCCTCCCACCCACACCCCAGCGAATAGCCTGTCCAACCTCCTGATACCCTGTTAGGACCTAAGCATTGGAGTAGAAGTAGGCCATTCAACCATGATCCCCACTGCCCGGCCTTCTCCCCATCACCTCTAATCAAGAACCGATCAATCTCTGCCTTAAATACACCTAATGAACCGGCCTCCACCACCACCCTGGCAACAAATTCCACAGATTCACCTCTCTCTGGCTGAATAAATTAATCCGCTTCTCTGTTTTAAGACCACCGTGGGAAACAATCTTTCTCCATCTACACTGTCCACGCCTTTCAACCTTCGAAATGTTTCAACGAGATTTCCCCTCATTCTCCCAAATTCCAACTATTACAGGCCAAAAACTGTAAACGGGACAAAAACACAAAAACCAGACTGGTCGTTTCCTGCTTCGCCCGTCCCTCCTTCCATTCGTCTCCTCCAAGTCGCAGGCACCCAACTGCGCCGTGGTGGGGCCACCTTTGCTGGTGTCCTCACGAGGGTGGGGGCACTAACAAGCTTTGTCCACTGGTCTGCGTGCTGCTTACAGACGATTTGAACAGAGCTTCGGTCCCGTTAGTTTCTCTCGAAGAGGTGTCTTCAGTCAAGTGTCGTCCACCCCTCCAGAACATTAATGTCTCAGCTGGGAGCGGCAGGGACTCAGTTCCAGCCACCGATCAACGAGGTCCCTGCCAACGTAGCGGACACGAGGTAACGCCAAGGGTCGGGGAGGACCCCTCCCCCCTCAGTGACCGGAGCAGGACATCAGGGGAACGTGGTCCAATCTCTGTGCACAGCCATTGAAACACGTGCGAAAGTCAGCACCGGGCCCGCATCTGTCCACACCACCCCCAGGCCAAGGCGTCGCTGCGTTTCTTGGACGGCGCCAGGCCTAACCCGGAGTTTGGCGCTCCCTCTGCGCTGCGGTGAGGAGGTGCGATCCCCTTCTCCCCACCGGTATCCGTGTGTGTCTGCAGGCATTCAAACCCAGAGATAGAAGCGACGCGGTTCAACCAAAGCCTCCAGTGGGGCGAGATTTATCCCAAACCATTACAGTATCAAAAGCAGAGAGGTGAGCGCAGCATCACGCTGCTGATGTCCCGCCAGGGAACCGCGTAGAAAAGGTAAAAAAAGAAACCGTCCATGGCTGGCCAGCAACTGCGCTACCCCGCACAGAAGAATCAGGGAGACCTCAGGACACGGGAAAACCGCAGCCGAAATCACTGCAGGGTCGAGGTTGGAGCCCGGACCCCATCCACGTGGCACCACCAAGTCTTCAGCTGATCAACGCCACCCCTCGGGAGGAGTCCTGGAATCCGTTCCCCCCCCCCCCCCCCCACCCATGCCTGGGGACCTGGCACCCACCGTTATCTGGGAAGGAAAGGACTCTCTGAGTCACATCAAGGGTTAAACTCAACCGTAGCTTGTGGGAGAACTTCCCCACAAGAGTCCAGCCCGTCCCCGATCTCTCCATGTCTGGCTACGTGATGCCCAGATTGGGGCAGGCCCCACGGCTGTCCCAGAGAAGGTTCCTTCCTCCGCCAGCGCTGCGTGGCGGGGCCGGGAGCAGCTTTAGTGCAAGGACCCGGTCCTGGGGAGGTGGAGCTGGGACTCGCACCAGGGCCGCAGCCAGATGTCCCAACCGCGTAGAAACGCAGTTGGGTTTCCAAACACAACTTGATCCCATACACATATCCCAAACGCAAAACCTGTACACAGACCCAAACAGTCCCTTCACCAAATATCTCCCCAAACCCCCCGATCTATGTAAAACGTGAATCAACCACCGCCAGCAAGCCGGCACCTGCAGCGGTGATGTTGGGTACGGGTCTTCCCCCAGTCCGCCCCTAGTCTCCAGGCTTTTGCATTGGCAGGGGCCGACCCCTGGGTTGCAGCAGGAATCACCCCGGTTCAGCACTTCACACCCAGGCCCTGTTAAAGTTGATGCTGGAAACTTGCGTCCTCACACCAGGACGGGCGCTGAATACTATCCAGACGCAAGCCTGGTCCACTCCAGACCGGCAGGACCAGCTCACGGAGCGCAGCTCCCCAATCCATTCAGGATTGTCCCACACAGCAGGTCCCGAGGGAGAACGGCTGGAGGCCGCAGTCAATAATGCACCGAGGAATCTCCCCGTCAACGAATCTCCACGAGCAGTCGCTCTGCCAGGAACAGAGAAAAGACGGTTCAGAATCTGCAGCCTCCCCGTCACTGCCGGGGGGGGGGGGGGGGGGGTGGGCGCCAAGCCAAGGGAGCGCAGCAATATGGGAGGGGATGCTGAAGGCGGTGTCGCGGGAGGAGTCGTGCCGAGGAAGGGATGCTGTGAGGGAACGTCGTGCTCCTGCAAGGGAGGTGCTGAGGGAGCGTCGCGCTGTTCAACAGTGTGCTGAGGGAGGGGCAGTGCCGAGGGTGCGCCGCGCTCCAGGAGAGACGGTGCCAAGGGAGTGATGAGGGAGCGCCGCGCTTCGGGAGAGGCCACCTGGTCTCATGAATGCGTTTGTAAAATGGGAACGGGGAGGTGCTGGAGGCGAGGTTTGAGTCAGTCGCGGGGAGCTCAGGGTGACCCCAGGAACCCGAGCCAACGGCACCACCCTCTGACCGCGGTTCGTGCCTGGCGACAGGAGATGGTCAATAACTGGCGGCGGGCCACATAAATCGATGCAGGGCCCAATCCACCGGTGTTTGCGTTGGGCGGGATGGTGCATTGAACAGGAAGAATAACGAAGGGGTCATTACAATGGTTTGTATAGTGCACAGTGAGGATCTGAAAGTGGGTCAAGGGAAGGCAGTTGGAATTTAACTGGGACAAGTGCGAGGCGGAGTTACTCGGTGAATGACAGGGCCCTGGGGTGAGTGGTAGAAGGGGGAGACGTGGGTGGGGAGGGGAGAAGAGGGGCTGGGTGCATAGTTCCCTGCCTCAGCTAGTCAAGAAGGCGTTTGACACGGTGCCCTTCATCGGCCAGGCCACCGAGTACAGGGACAACTAGACCAAGACTTGGTGTTCTGTATCCAGCTCTGCACTCGCAGCTCTTACCAGGGTGTTGTGAATCTGTTCTGTACCGACATGCCTGCCCATGGCTTCATGTGCTGCCAATCCAAGACCACCCGTAGACTGGAGGATCAACACTTGATTCCCCGTCTGGGCCCTCGCCGACCGCACGGCATTAACACCGACTTCTCTGGTTTCCACCAGCCCACACCCCGTTCTGCCTCCCCTATCTCTTTTCTCCAGCTCCTTTCCTCTCTATTCAGAGTCCCCCTCCCCCCTTATCCACCTATTACCTCCTGTCTGTGGGACAGTGTTCCTCCCCCGATTTGATTCAGGCGCCTACTGACATTTCGCTCAGACCTTAATGAGGGAGGGGCTCAAGCCTGCAACGTTGGTTATGCAGCTTTGCTGTATAAAGTGCACGGCTGGACCTGCTGAGTTGATGCTTCCTGCAACCGTGGGTGCACGGGGTCTGTGGCAGTGGATGGGACTGGGTCGGACAGTCTGGCCGTGGGGGTTACAGCCAGAAACTGCAGCGTGGCCTGATCAACACCCTGCAGGCAGAGTTAGAAACACAAAGGCAAGTGTCCTCCCAAATCCTGCCACTTCCCGCCGAGTGCGGGCTCACAAAACACCAGATCGTCACGACGTCTTCACTAAAGTGCGAGTGTGGCCAATTCACTTCAATGTTTGATCAAATTACAGCCCAGCTCCTTCCCAGAAAAACACAGCCTTTAATTCTGGATTGCTTGGACGCACCAAAGAATTCAGCTGCCTGGTCAACTCGAAGAGCGTCAAGACGGTATCTGCCTCTGGGCCGACTGCCTTTTACGTCCCGTGGATGCGTTTGACCTGCTGAGTTTCTCCAGCACCTTTGTATTTTTACTTCAAGCTCGGTGTCTGCAGACCTTACTGCTTTACAAGGATGCGGCTGGAACTGGGAGCTTAAGGAGAGGCTGGGAGTTTTCTCCCCGGAGAGTCGGGACCTGAGGCGAACAGAGGGGATCAGAAAGTCACGAGGGCCGCTGTATTTTTCCCTCCAGGGTAGGAATCAGGTTTAAAGGGAGAGAGATTTAAAGGGAACCCAAGTCCATCTTCTTCACACAGAGTGGTGGGTCGTCTGAGCGGCCAGAGCGGAGAGTTACTCCACCTGGAAGATGTTTGGAGGGAACCAAGGGAAGAGGCCAAAGGCGAGCCGGACGGGGCATCTGAGCCAGAGAGCGGGTCGAGAGGGAAGAGACGGACAGAATCACCCCATTCTGAGCCTCGGGCACCCCAAACCCCGCCTTACCCTCACAACGGGGTCTCCTTCTTGCAGCTGAAGCCACTGGTCGGACCCTCGAACTGCAGCTTGATGGCCTGCTTCAGGTTGAGCTCGGGGTCCAGGCTGGTGATGGCGATCAGCGGCCCCGCACCGCAGAGCTTCCGAGGGGAGGTCTTGGGGCCGCCGTTCCCGCAGCTCGGCGTCCCGTTCCGCCGGTCCTGCGGCGCCGGGCGCCGCTCCACCGGAGTCGGGCTGTTGGCCTGCGAGAGCCTCGGGCTGCCAGGCGCCTCGCGGTGGGGGCTGGCGTGCGGCGGCGCCGCCGGGGCCCGGGGCAGCGTGGAGCCGGGCGCGTGCTGCTGGGCGAAGCTGAGGCCGTCGACGGGCGCAGTGGACAGCGAGGGCGACGCGGACGCGGCGAGCGTGGAGGGCGGCGACTCGCGCTGCTCGCCGGTGGGGTCCGGGGCCCCGGGGCTGGGGGAGCGCCGGGAGGCGGCTGCCGGCGCCAACGGGCCGTTGAAGGGCGGCGCGCCGAACCTCTGCAGCAGCGCCATGACCTGGGTCTGGCCGCGCCTGGCCGCCACCTTCATGGGCGTGCGGCCATACTGGTCGGCGTGGTGGGCGTCGGCGCCCTCCTCCAGCAAGATGCGCACCACCTCGGCGTGGCCCTCCTGCGCCGCGATGCCCAGCGCCGTGGCGCCCTGACGGCAGGCCTGTTCCACCGGGGCCCCGGCGTCGAGGAGGGCGCGCAGCACGGCGGCGTGGCCCTGCCAGGCGGCCGAGTGCAGCGCCGAGCGCCGCTCGTGGTCCAGCGCGTTGACCTGGGCGCCGGCCTCAAGCAGCAGGCCGACCAGCTCCAGGTCCCCCTGCCAGCTGCAGACGTGCAGCGCCGTGCGGCCGGCCGCGTCCCGGGCCTCCAGGTCGGGCGGGCCGGCCTCCAGCAGCAGGCGCACCATGTCCCGCCGGGGCTCGAGCGCCAGCAGGTAGAGCAGCGGCCTGCCGTCCGCGTCCACCACCTCCGCGCTCGCCCCCCGGCTCAGCAGCAGCCGCGCCGCCTCGCCGTGGCCCTCCAGCGCCGCCGCGCACAGGCAGGTGCGGCCGTCGGCGCCGCGGGCCTCCAGGGGCGAGCCGCGCTCCAGCAGCAGCCGCAGGCAGTGGACGTGGCCCTCCTGCGCCGCCAGGAGGGCGGGCACCCGGCCGTCGTGGTCCCGCTCGCCGACCCGCGCGCCGTGCTCCAGCAGCGCCCGGCACACGGCGCCGTGGCCCTCGAAGCAGGCCGCGTGCAGCGGCGTCCAGCCCAGGTCGTCTCGGTGGTTCTCGTCCAGGCCGCGCTCCAGCAGGGCGCGCACCGCGGCCGGGCGGCCGTGCGCGGCCGCCGCCCCCAGCGCCGTGCGCCCCTCGCCGTCCAGCGAGTCCACGGCCGCGCCCCACTCCAGCAGCGTGCGCACCGCGGCGGCGTGGCCCAGCGAGGCGGCGGCCAGCAGCGGCGTGCGCCCCGCCGGCGCCGCCTCGTTCACGTCGGCGCCGGCCTCCAGCAGCAGGGCCACCACGTCGGCGCGGCCCTCCAGCGCTGCCAAGAGCAGCGGGCTCAGGCCGTCGCGGTCGCGCTGGCCCACGTCGGCGCCGGCCTCCAGCAGCAGGGCCACCACGCCGGCGTCGCCGCGGCCGGCGGGCACGCAGAGCGCGGCCACCGACAGGGCCGAGCGGCCGTCGCGGTCGCGATGGTTGACGCCGGCGCCGTGCCGCAGCAGGATCTCCGCCGTGTCGCGGTGGCCCGCGGCGGCGGCGGCGATCAGCGGCGTGCGGCCGTCGCGGTCCTCCCGGTCGACGCCGGCGCCGCGCCGCAGCAGCGCCAGGACGATCTCGTCGTGGCCGCCCCGGGCGGCGGCCCGCAGCGCCGTGCGCCCGTCCGCGTCCGCGGCGTCCACGTCCGCGCCGCCGGCCGCCAGCAGCGCGTGCACCGCGGCGGGGTGGCCGCCCCAGGCGGCGGAGCGCAGAGCCGTCCAGCCCCGGCGGTCGGCGTGCTGGAGGCGGGCGCCATGCGCCAGCAGGCACTGCACCACCTCGGCGTGGCCCAGGCGGGCGGCCAGGGTGAGCGGCGTCTGGCCCTGCTCGTCCTCCGCCTCCAGCTCGGCGTCCCGCGCCAGGAGCAGCTTCACCGCGTCCAGGCTGCCGCCGAGGGCGGCGCGGGCCAGCGGGGTCCGGCCGCGGGAGTCCCGCCGCTGCACGCTGGCGCCGCTCTCCAGCAGCGCCCGCACCGAGCCCTCCCGCTCCGGGGCGCCGTGAACGAGCGCCGCCGAGTCGGGCCGCTGCTGCTCGCCCGCGGACGCGCCGGCCTTCAGCAGGACCTGCAGCACCTCCTGCTCGAGGGGAGGCGCGCCGGCCGGCGGGGTCTCTCCGCCCAGCGGGGCCCCGCACCACACCATCCAGAGCGCCAGGCCCCAGGGCTCGGGCAGCAGCCGCGAGTGCACCAGGTGCCGCGCCAGCTCCTGCACCTGGGCCGGCCGCAGTCGGCCAGCCTGGAGGCTCAAGCCCATGGCCAGCAGGGCGTGACCCTGCGCCGCGCTGCACAGGTACCGCTGGGTGCAGTGTTTCACGTCGAGCAGCCACTCGGCGAAGCTGTGGTGGAAGAGCAGCCGCGTGTCGTGGGGCCCGGGCCGCAGGAGGGGCGCCACCGCCTGCAGCCGGCGCTGGAAGTCGGCCTGGCTGAGGCTGCGGCAGCGGCTCCACACGGCCCGGTAGAGCTGCGGCAGGCTGAGCGGAGAGCGGGCGGCCAGCAGCGCGTTCAGGAGGGGCTGCACCTTGGCGAAGAGCTTGCGGCTGAAGAGGCGCTGGCACATCCAGAGGTAGAGGCCGTGCAGGGTGCCGGGGATGTGGCGGATCTCCCGCAGCGCGACGCGCCCGTCCCGCACGCCGTCCAGCACCCGCTCCAGGTACAGGAAGCAGCCGGTGCTCTTGATGTGCAGCAGGTTCAACATCTCGGCCGTCTCCCGGCTCAGGTGGCGGCGCAGCGCGGCCTCGCGGTCCAGGCGGCTCAGGATGTACTGCTGCACGTCCTGCACCGTGTGCGGCTTGCGGAGGTCGTCCAGGCACAGGCGGCGGAACCCTGCGGAGACGGGGAAGCGGCTGAGTGGGTGGGTGCAAGGGCTGCGAATGCTCCGGGGACGGGCCCCGCCCCCAGGGATAGGCCCCGCCCCCAGGGACAGACCCGCCCTCAACCCCGTCCCCAGGGACAGGCCCCGCCCTCAGCCCCACCCTCAGGGACAGACCCGCCCTCAGGGACAGACCCGCCCCCAGGGACAGACCCGCCCCCAGGGACAGACCCGCCCCCAGGGACAGACCCGCCCTCAACCCCGTCCCAAGGGACAGGCCCCGCCCTCAGCCCCACCCTCAGGGACAGACCCGCCCTTAGGGACAGACCCGCCCTCAGGGACAGACCCGCCCTCAACCCCGCCCCCAGGGACAGACCCACCCTCAACCCCACCCCCAGGTACAGACCCGCCCTCAGCCCCGCCCCCAGGGACAGACCCGCCCTCAGGGACAGACCCGCCCTCAAGGACAGACCTGCCCTCAGGGACAGACCCGCCCTCAACCCCGTCCCCAGGGACAGACCCGCCCCCCAGGGATAGGCCCCGCCCTCAGGGACAGGCCCCGCCCCCAGGGACAGACCCGCCCTCAACCCCGTCCCCAGGGACAGGCCCCGCCCTCAGCCCCACCCTCAGGGACAGACCCGCCCCCAGGGACAGACCCGCCCTCAGGGACAGACCCGCCCTCAGGGACAGACCCGCCCCCAGGGACAGACCCGCCCTCAGGGACAGACCCGCCCTCAACCCCGCCCCCAGGGACAGACCCACCCTCAACCCCGCCCCCAGGTACAGACCCGCCCTCAGCCCCGCCCCCAGGGACAGACCCGCCCTCAGCCCCGCCCTCAAGGACAGACCTGCCCTCAGGGACAGACCCGCCCTCAACCCTGTCCCCAGGGACAGACCCGCCCCCAGGGATAGGCCCCGCCTTCAGGGACAGACCCGCCCTCAGGGACAGGCCCCGCCCCCAGGGACAGACCCGCCCTCAACCCCGCCCTCAGGGACAGACCCACCCTCAACCCCGTCCCCAGGAACAGACCCGCCCTCAACCCCGTCGCCAGGGACAGACCCGCCCTCAGGGTCAGACCCGCCCTCAGGGACAGACCCGCCCTCAGGGACAGGCCCCGCCCCCAGGGACAGACCCGCCCTCAACCCCGCCCCCAGGGACAGACCCACCCTCTGACCCGCCCCCAGGGACAGACCCGCCCTCAGGGACAGACCCGCCCTCAGGGACAGACCCGCCCTCAACCCCGTCCCCAGGGACAGCCCCGCCCCCAGGGACAGGTCCCACCCCCAAGGACAGGCCCCGCATCCAGAGACAGGTCCCACCCCGGAAAAGTCCCCACCATCAGTCCCACCCCCAGGGACAGGTCCCGCTTTCAGAGATAGGCCCCGTCCTCAGTGACAGGTCCCACCCTAGCACAGGCCCCGCCCCCAGGGACAGCCCCCGCCCCAGGGACAGGCCCCACCCCCAGGGACAGGTCCCACCACATCCCGGTACAGGCCCCGCCCTCATCCCCACTTCCAGACACAGGCCCCGCCCCCAGGACCCACCCTTGGACCTGCTTCCGGATGTGCAGGCCCTGGCCCCATCCCCACCCCTGGCACATGTCCCACCCAGGGACAGGGCCTCAGCCACGTTTCCATGGTCCGGCCCCACCCCATTCCACCCTCTCAGGCACCACTCCCACTCTACAAGCACTGCCCTCAGCCCAGGTTCCAGAAAGGCTCTATCCTTGGCTGGCTTCCAGAGACAGGCACCGCCCCCAGGGACAGCTCCTTCCACCCCAGGGGAGGCCTCACCCTCAGCCACCTTTCCAGAGACTGGCCCTGCCCCATCCCACCCTCTGGCCTCCCCCAAGGACATGCCCCACCTCTTCGAATAGACCCCAGCCTCAGCACTTGGCATTGCCTCCAGGCACAATTCCTGTCCCCAGCCACAACGAGGATCAGTGTGTGTGGGACCCGTCCCCTAGTGAGGATCAGTATGTGGGACCCATCCTCCAGAGAGGGTCATTGAGTGTCGGAACCGTCCGCCAGTGAGGGTCAGTGTGTGTGGGATCCGTCCCCCAGTGAGGGTCAGTGCGTGTGGGACCCGTCCCCCAGTGAGGGTCAGTGTGTGTGGGACCAGTCCCCTAGAAGAGGGTCATTGCGTGTGTGACCCAACCCCCAGTGAGGGTCAGTGCATGTGGGACACGTCCCCCAGAGAGGGTCATTGTGTGTGGGTCCCATCCCCCAGTGAGGGTCAGTGTGTGTGGGACCCGTCCCACAGTGAGGGTCAGTGTGTGTGGGACCTGTCCCCCAAAGAGGGTCAGTGTGTGTGGGACCCGTCTCCCCCACCTCCCCTCGCCTTCTTGCCTCACCTGTAAACATGCGACTGACGGCCTTGTTCTCTTTGCGTACTGAGCAGACGACCAGTAACCAGGAGGGGAAGAGCTCATGCTGATTGGCCAGGAGCTCAGCGATGCTAAGACTCGGTCCTGAGGGTTTGCATTCAGGGTCACGGCAGCTCTCGCCCTCGTCGATGGAATCCACCAGTAGCAGGAGGGTCTGGGCAGGGGGATCGAGGTCCAACAGAGGGAGGAGTACAGCTCTGCAGCAGGGAAAAGGAGCAGGTCAGAGCTGGCATCAGGTGCACACCTTTCTCTCCCCCCAAACCCCAACCATGACTTACTGGGGTTGGCAGCCTTCATATCAGAGTATGGGGCGAGTGAGTGCCTGCATCAGGTTGGATGGGGAGGGGAGAGATGGGGGTGGGAGCAGTGAGTTACAAGGAGGGGTATTTAGGGAGGGTGGTCAGGAAGGGGAGTAGGTAGGGGAGTTTGGGATTATTGCACTTCTCACTGTGATCCCCTCACTTAGTAGTGCACCTCCCACAATGTGTCCCTCCCTCAGTGTGGATGTTTCATGGTGCAGTAGTGCGCAGCTCGAGGGTGACTGAGGTGGAGGGACCATGCCGGTGGGGGCAAAGGGTGTGTGAGGAAACTGCAGGCTGCCTCACCAGCCCCGTGAACCATGCTGTGCTGTAATGACACTCATTGGGTGAGATCCCGTGGGCCCGGACAGGCACATGACCTGCACATGCGTGAGCTGAATATGGAGTCTTCTGCCTGTGAGGCAATGTGAGTCGAAGCTGTGTGAACACACCCTGCCTCACCGACACGCAGCAACTCCTTACGTGCAGCAAGGAACAGCTGGTTCATCTGAACCCTCGCCCCAAGGCACAGGTTTAGGGCATGTTGGTGTGGGGGGGGGGGGTCCGTCAAGGGTAATTCAGCCCAGGGAAGACCTGGTTTGTACTTTACCACCACCCAACCCAGAAAGAATGCAGGTGACATGTAAGCTCAGCGGTACACCCCTCTCTGGGGTCACGCCCCCAGCATCATGACCAGGATCACGACCCCTCCCAACACACCAACCCGGAGTCAAGAACTCTACCACACCCCATCCCGGGGTTACGAACCCAACACTTCGATGTCACAACACTGACAGTCTGAGCCCCGGTCACGACCCCAACATCAGGTGAGGGGAAGGGGCTGAGGGAAGGGAAGGAGAAGGGGGGGTACAGGAAGAGGAGCGAGGGGGAAGGAGGGTGAGGGAGGGGGTGAGGGAAGGGGTAAATGGATGAAGGGGGTTGAAGGGAGGGGGTCGAGGGAGCCTGTACAGGGACAATCTCTTGAGCCAACTGGTCTAAATCAAATTAAATCTCTGTTGCACCTGGCAGATATCTCACCATCTCCCTCATATTCATGACATTAAAACCATAAAACATAGGAGCAGAAATAGTCTATTCAGCCCATTGAGTCTGCCCCATCATTCAATCATAAGGTAATCCATTTTCCCGCTCAGCATCTTCTTCTCGGCCTTCTCCCCATAACCATTGATGCCCTGGCTAATCAAGAACCCATTGATCTCTGCCTTAAATACATCCAGTGGGTCCGTCTCTTTCTTTGGCTTGGCTTCGCGGACGAAGATTTATGGAGGGGGTAAAAAGTCCACGTCAGCTGCAGGCTCGTTTGTGGCTGACCAGTCCGATGCGGGACAGGCAGACACGATTGCAGCGGTTGCAAGGGAAAATTGGTTGGTTGGGGTTGGGTGTTGGGTTTTTCCTCCTTTGCCTTTTGTCAGTGAGGTGGGCTCTGCGGTCTTCTTCAAAGGAGGCTGCTGCCCGCCAAACTGTGAGGCGCCAAGATGCACGGTTTGAGGCGTTATCAGCCCACTGGCGGTGGTCAATGTGGCAGGCACCAAGAGATTTCTTTAGGCAGTCCTTGTACCTTTTCTTTGGTGCACCTCTGTCACGGTGGCCAGTGGAGAGCTCGCCATATAATACGATCTTGGGAAGGCGATGGTCCTCCATTCTGGAGACGTGACCCATCCAGCGCAGCTGGATCTTCAGCTCCTTAAATACCACTATTGTACCTGATTCCACCACAACCCCTGTTCCAGGCACCCACCATTCTCTGTGTAAAATACCTGCCCCACACATCTCCCTTAAACATCCACCCACCTTCCACAAACATCCCACTGTGAGTGACGCTTTTACCCTGGGGACAAGATTTTGACAGCCCACCCTGTCGATGCCTCTATAGACCTCCCCTCAGCCTCCAACGATCCAGAGGAAACAACCCGTCTGTCCGACCTCTCCACATAACCCATCCCTTCTTAACCAGGCAACACCCTGGGGAACTTCTTCTCTCCTCGTAAGCCATCCCCTTCAAACTGGGAAACATCCTGGTGAAACTCTTCTCTCCCTATAACCTATCCCCTCTAAACCAGGCCACACCCTGGTGAACCTCTTCTCTCCCCATAACCCATCCCCTCCAAACCAGGCAACACCCTGGTGAAACTCTTCTCTCCCCATAACCCATCCCCTCTAAACCAGGGGACACCCTGGTGAACCTTCTCTCTCCCCATAACTCATCCCCTCTAAACCAGGCAACACCCTGGGGAACCTCTTCTCTCCCCATAACCCATCCCCTCTAAACCAGGCATCACCCTGGTGAACCTCTTCTCTCCCCTTTCCAAAGCCCCCACATCCTTCCTGTAATGGGCAACCAGAATTACACACTGTTCCACAGGCAGACTAACCACAGTTTGTATCGCTGCAACCTGACCTCCTTACTGTTACACTCAATGCCCCACCCAAAGAAGCCCAGCAGACCACACGCCTTCTTCACCACCCAATCTATGTGTGAGGCCACTTTCAATGAGCTGTGGACCTGAACCCTCAGATCCCTCAGCATATCAATAAGAGCTCAGACATTTGGGGGCAGGATGCATCAACTCTTAGACAGGCACATGAATGCAAGAAAAATAGAGGGTTATGGGTGTCAAGGAAAGAAGGGTTAGATTTATCCGGTGATTTACATGGTTTGGCACAACATTGTGGTGGAATGTTCTATGTTCACCCATATGATTGAGAACCATAGAATATTAAAGTACAGCCCCTTTGGCACCTCAGGATCATGGTAAACTATTATTCCTAGTCCCAATGACCAGTCCATAGCCCTCCATACCTCTCTCATCCATGTCATTGTCCAAATTCCTCTTAAATGTTAACATTGACCCTGCATTCTTCATTACTTCAGGTAATGAAGTTCCACACCCCCACCACTTTGTGTGAAAAAATTCCCTCTCATGTTCCCCCTAAACTTTTCCCCTTTCACCCTTAATCCCCCATGTCCTCTGGTTTGTATCTCACCTGCCCTCAGTGGAAAAAGTCTACCTACATTTACTCTATCTATCCCCCTCAGAATTTTACATATCTCGATCAAATCTCCCCTCATTCTTCTACGCTCCAGGGAATAAAGTATCTAACCTGTTTAATCTTTCCCTGTAACTCAGTTCCTGAAGTCCGGGCAACATCCTAGTAAATCTTGTCTGCACTCTTTCTATCTTATTGATATCCTTCCTGTAGTTCGGTGACCAAAACTGCACACAATCCTCCAAATGTGGCCTCACCAATGTCTTCTACAACTTCACCATAACATCCCAACTCCTGTACTCAACACTTTTGATTTATGAAGGCCAAGATGCCAAAAGCTCCCTTTACAACCCTGTCCACCTGTGATGCCACTTTCAGGGAATTATGTATCTGTATTCCCAGATCCCTCTGTTCTACTGCACTCCTCAGTGCCCGACCATTTACTGTGTATGTCCTTCCTTGGTTTGTCTTTCCAAAATGCAACACCCCACTCTTGTCTGGATTAAACACCATCTGCCATTTTTTTGACCGTTTTTCCAGTTTGTCCAGATCCCTCTGCAATGTTTGAAAACTTTCCTCACTGTTTACAACGCCTTCAATCTTTGTCATCTACCAAATTACTGATCTAATTTACCACATTATCGTCCAGATCATTGATATAGATGACAAACAACAATGGTCCCAGCACCAATCTATGAGGCATAGCACTGATGCATGAGGCACAGCACTAGTCACAGGCCTCCAGTCTAGAAGCATCATCCACCACTACTCTCTGGCTTATCCTGTGTAGCCAATGTCAACTCCAGTTGAAGACCTCCACATGAATACCCAGCATTTAAACTTTCCTGACTAACCTTCCATGTGGGACCATGTCAAAGGCCTTACTAAAGTCCATGGAGACAACATCCACAGCCTTTGTCAACTCGCCTGGTAACCTGCTCGAAAAACTCTATAATGTTGGTTCAACATGATCTACCACACACAAAGCCCGTTGACTATTCCATCAGTCCATGGCTATCCAAATAATTGTATATCCCACCTCTTGGAACACTTTCCAATAACTTACCCAATAATGAGCCAGGCTCGCTGGCCTATCATTTCCAGGGTTACTTTTGGAGCCTTTTTTAAACAATGGAACAACGTGAGCTACCTTCCAATCCTCTGGCACCTACCCGTCGCTAAGGACATTTTAAATATTCCTGCCAGAACCCCTGCAATTTCTACATGAGCCTCACTAAAGGTCCAAGGGAATATCTTGTAAGGCCCTGGGGATTTATCCACCCTTATTTGCTTTAAGACAGCGAGCACTTCCTCCTCTTTAATCTGTACAGGTTCCACGTCCTCACTGCTTGTTTTCCTTACTTCCTTCAAATCTGTGCCAGTTTACTGAGTGAATACTGATGTAAAAAATCCTTTTAAGATCTGCCCATCTCTTCTGGGTCCAAACAGAGAACATAAAACAATACAGCACAGAACAGGCCTGTCAACCCTCAATGTTGGGCCGACCCATATATTCCTTTCTAAAAAAAAGTACTGAACCCTCCCTACCCGTAACCTGCTACTTTTCTTCCATCCATGTGCCTGTCTAAGAGCCTCTTAAATGCCCCAGCCTCCACCTCCACTCCTGGCAAGCCATTCTAGGCCCCCACAACTCTCTGTGTAAAAAACTTACCCCTGACGTCGCCCCTAAACTTCCCTGTACACTCATCCTTTGGTGTCTGGACATGTGGCCGCAACACCGGTGTGCTCCTCTTTTAGACCTCTATCAAGTCTCCTCTCATCCTTCTACGCTCCAAAGAGAAAAGTCCCAGCTCTTAAGACTTGTTTCCCAATCCCAGGCAACTACCTGCTAAATCTCCTCTACCTCCTCTCCACAGTTTCCACATCCTTCCTATAATGAGGTGACCAGAACTGAACACAATACTTTGTGTGGTCTCACCAGAGATTTGTAGAGCTGCAACATGACCTCTCTACTCCTGAACTCAATCCCGCTGTTAATGAATCCCAGCATCCCATAGGCCTTCTTAACTATCCTATCAATCTGTGTGGCGACCTTGAGGGATGTATAGATTTGGACCTCGAGGTCTATTCATCCACAATCTTGTTACGGACAATTGACCCTGTACTCAACCTTCTGGTTTGTCCTTCCAAAATGCATCACCTCACACTTATCCGGATGGAACTCCATCTGTCATTTTTCTGCCCCACTCTGCATCCTGCCTATATCCTCTTGTAACCTTCGTGTCATCTGCAAACATATTGGCCCATCATTCTGCCTCTTCATCTAGGTTATTTATAAAAATCACAAAGAGCAGAGGTCCCAGAATAGATCCCTGAGGCCCCTCCACTAGTCAATAACCTCCAGGCAGAAAATTTTCCTTCCACTAGTCGCTGCTTTCTTCCTACAAGCCATTTTTAAAATTCATACAACTAATTTTCCACTTATTCTGGGACTCAATTTTCTGAACCTTGTCAAATGCCTTGCTAAATCCATGTAGACCGCCTGACCCTCATCAATTTCTTTTGTTACCTCCTCAAAAAACTCAATTAGACTCGTGAGGCACGACCTTCCCTTCACAAAGCCCTGCTGACTATCCTTGAGCAGTCTGTACCTCTCCAAATGCTCATAGATCCTGTCCTTAAGTTTGCACACCACTGACGTAAGACTCACTGGTCTGTAGTTCCCAGGATTCTCCCTATTACCTTTTTTTAAACAAGGGGACTACATTTGCCATTCTCCAATCCTCCGGCACCTCCCCTACAGCCAAAGAGGATTCAAGGATCATAGCTACTGCCCTAGTTATCTCTTCCCTCACTTCCCACAGCAGCCTGGGGTTTATCACGTCTAGCCCTGAGGACATCAATCTTGATGTTTTAAGAAGATCCACTTCCTTAATCTCCACATTGAACCATACAACATACATACAACATTACTGCATAGAAACAGGTCCCTTCGGCCCTTCTAGTCTGTCTCAAACCATTTTTCTGCCTAGTCTCACTGACCTGCGCCCAGTCCTGAGCCCTCCATACCCCTCCCATCCATGTACCTGTCCAAATTCCTCTTAAATGTTAAAAATGAGCCCGCATTCACCACTTCAGATGGCAGCTCATTCCACACTCCCACCACTCTGTGTGAAGAAGTTCTCTCTTAACCAGGGGTTCTCAATCCTTTTATTCCCACTCACATCCACTTTAAGTAATCCCTATGCCATCGGTGCTCTGTGATTAGTAAGGGATTGCTTAAGGTGGGATGTGACTGGGAAGGGAAGGTTGAGAACCACTGTTCTAAACCCAATTGTTACTGAAATATGTTGCTTGAGAAAAATTGTCATTGGCCAATTTCCTTTGGAGTTCTGAAACCGTGCACAGAACGAGTCAATGAGGTACAATTAAAATAATGGCTTTCAAACTTTTTCTTACCATCTTCTTTGGCTTGGCTTCGCGGACGAAGATTTATGGAGGGGGTAAAAAGTCCACGTCAGCTGCAGGCTCGTTTGTGGCTGACAAGTCCGATGCGGGACAGGCAGACACGGTTGCAGCGGTTGCAGGGGAAAATTGGTTGGTTGGGGTTGGGTGTTGGGTTTTTCCTCCTTTGCCTTTTGTCAGTGAGGTGGGCTCTGCGGTCTTCTTCAAAGGAGGTTGCTGCCCGCCAAACTGTGAGGCGCCAAGATGCACGGTTTGAGGCGTTATCAGCCCACTGGCGGTGGTCAATGTGGCAGGCACCAAGAGATTTCTTTAGGCAGTCCTTGTACCTTTTCTTTGGTGCACCTCTGTCATGGTGGCCAGTGGAGAGCTCGCCATATAACATGATCTTGGGAAGGCGATGGTCCTCCATTCTGGAGACGTGACCCATCCAGCGCAGCTGGATCTTCAGCAGCGTGGACTCGATGCTGTCGACCTCTGCCATCTCGAGTACTTCGAACTTTCTTACCATCTACATACCACCTTAATCCCTTACTAATCACAGAGCACCGATGGCATAGGGAATACTTAAAGTGATATGTGAGTGGAAAGAAAAAGGTTGAGAACCACTGCTTTAAACCTTTAACCCATGTTCTCTGGTTTGTATCTCACCTCCCCTCAGTGGAAAAAGCCGATCTATATTTACTCTGTCTGTCCCCCTCATAATATGAAATCTTCCCTCATTCTTCTGCACTCCAGGGAATAAAGTCCTAACTGTTTAACCTTTCCCTGTAACACAGTCCTGAAGTTGATCAACTTCCTAGTAAGTAAATCTTCTCTGCACTCCTTCTATCTTATTGACCACTCTCATCTTCAAGGGAACCAATTTTGTCCCTTACTATCCTTTTCCTCTTAATATACCTGTAGAAACGCTGAGGATTTTCCTTACCAGTGTCTGCCAAAGCAACCTTGTGTCTTTTACCCTTCCTGCAAGGTTTTTCTTGCATTTTTTACACTCCTCAAGTACCTCGTTCGCTCCCATGTTGCCTAAACCTGTTATCCACCTCTCTCTTCTTCCGAACTAGACCAGATCCCCAAAATCTCTTGAAAACCAAGGTTCCCTGTGCCTGTGAACCTTGCCTTTAATCCTGACAGGAACATACAAACCCTGTGCACTCAACATTTCACCTTTGAAGGTCATCCACTAACCTCGCATGTCCTTGCCAGAAAACAACTTATCCCAATTTATGCATTCTAGATCCTTTCTCATTTCCTCAAAGTTAGCCTTTCTCCATTTTAGAATCTCAACCCGAGGCCCAGACACATCCTTCTCCATAATTAAACTAATGGCATTATGATCACTAGATTATAGAAGTAGAAGCAGGACATTCGGCCCATTGAGTCTGCCCTGCTGTTCCATCATGAGCTGATCCATTCTCCCATTCAGCCCAACTCCTCTGCCTTCTCCCCATAACCTTTGATACCCTCTCAATCTGTGCCTTGCATATACCAACAAACTAGCCTTCATAGCCGCCCACTCTGGCAAAAGAAATTCCTCCGCATCTCTGTTTTAAGTGGGTGTCCTTTAATCTTGAACTTGTACTCTCTTGTCCTAGACTCCCCTACTGTGGGGAACAACTTTGCCAACCACTCAACCTCAATGGAAAAAGCCTGCTTGCATTTAACCTGCCTGCTCCCCATCTAGAAATAAACCTGGTGTGAATCCCTTAACATTGTGCCTGTACTATGGTGAAAAATTCTATGTTTTATTAACTGCACATGTTCAAAGGAGCTATATTTGAGAGGTGTTGATACAAACGGAGGGTGTGTTCCTGTGCAGGGCTCTTCCACATCGTAATTTGGGATGCTTGTGGCTAGACCAAGACCACTGCGCCTCCTCACCTTTTGAAGGCCTCTTCGGGGTTCCTCTCACACTCGCTGGGCTGCAGCGCTGCCTGCACTGAGCTCTCCTGAAGCCTCTCCCGGTAACCCTGCAACAGCGGGCACCTCTCAATCTGCTGCACCAGACTCAGCACGAAGCCGCTGATGGACAGGGTGCCCACATCCTGGGCCTGGCAGAAGTGATGGGCCAGCACTCTGCCAGACAGTTCAAGCCTCTGCCCCTGCTCCGACAATGGCCACAGCACCTCGGTGCACAGTGCCGTCTTACCACTGCCTGGACCCCCGGTGAGGAGCACGCCGGTGTTACGGCCACTGGCACACGTGTCCAGGCAGTGCTGCAGCTTCCTCAGGGCCCAATCCCGGCAGTAAAAGACCTTCCCCTGCACCAGGCTTTGTGTCATCTCTCAGTCCTTTCCACACTCCCACTGCCACACCTCCTGCATGCTGCACTCAGGCACAACCTCCTCTGCACCTGGGCCTCTGGGGTCGAATCTGGGGCTCCAGGCTGCTGCACCGTAACTGGGGCTCCATCAGGGCACGGTCAACCTGTGGGGAGAGAGCCCATAATTAGGGCAGGCTAGGCCCAGGTCCCTCCACCAGCTCAGGACATCCAGGCCGACATAGGGTCATACACACTACTGACACGGTGACAGTAACCCTCCCAATGCAGGCCGATGTACGCAGGATGTCATACATCTTACTGATGCAGGGCTACAGTCACCTTCCCTATGCAGGCCGATGTAACCCCTTAAAACACGCAGGGTGATGTACACTGGCCAATGTATGCCCTTCCTTTGCATGCTTATGTACACTCTCCCAATGCAGGCCGATGCACACTGGTGGACATATGCATACCCAACACAGGGCAATGAATCCAGGCCAATATATTCCCTCACGACACACAGACTGATGCATGGCCTCCCATTGTGACAAACACAACACCCACCACACACACAGGGTGAAAGGTGGGGTAGATTCCGGCCCAAGGATGTGAATCGAGACTGGCCCGGGAGCTGGAGGAGCATCTGGTCCAAGGACCCAGCTGGGGGAACCTCCCACTCCAACGAGAAAACTTGGCTGAATGTCTGGTCCAAGAGACAGTCTGGAGCTCTGCCAGATGGCTGCACAGTGGACGAGTCGTCCTCAGCCAGGATTCAAACCACAATTCGGCAGATGGGAAATTGAAACCGTGAATGACATAACCTGGATAAATTGCTAATATCAGTGATATCAACCATTTAAAATCCATCACCCCGATCCCTAACAGCTTCGCCTGTGCTGTCTGCCACTCAACAGTTCAGGTGGGAGTGAGCAGAAATATACACCTCACCCCACTGAAATTATGCTCCACGAGTCTCTCAGCACAGAGAGAAAGGAGTCGGTCAACTTCACAGGGAGGGAGCTCAGCTTCAAACCTCACCCATACTCACCCCACCCGGAACTGTGACTGTACAGCAGGAGGGAGCTTCAACCTGTGACTCACCTGTACTATCCCAGCTCAGGGTGTGTGAGTGTCCCGTGGGAGGGAGGTTTCTCCCATACCGACCCTGCCCAGGGAGTGTGAGTGTCCCGTGGGAGGGAGGTTTCTCCCATACTGACCCCACCCAGGGAGTGTGAGTGTACTGTAGGAGGGAGGTTTCTCCCATACTGACCCTGCCCAGGGAATGTGAATGTCCCGTGGGAGGGAGGTTTCACCCATACTGACCCTGCCCAGGGAATGTGAATGTCCCGTGGGAGGGAGGTTTCACCTGTACTGACCCCGCCCAGGGTGTGTGAGTGTCCCGTGGGAGGGAGGTTTCTCCCATACTGACCCCGCCCAGGGTGTGTGAGTGTCCCGTGGGAGGGAGGTTTCTCCCATACTGACCCTGCCCAGGGAGTGTGAGTGTGCCTTGGGAGGGAGGTTTCTCCCATACTGACCCTGCCCAGGGTGTGTGAGTGTCCCGTGGGAGGGAGGTTTCTCCCGTACTGACCCTGCCCAGGGAGTGTGAGTGTGCCTTGGGAGGGAGGTTTCTCCCATACTGACCCTGCCCAGGGAGTGTGAGTGTGCCTTGGGAGGGAGGTTTCTCCCATACTGACCCTGCCCAGGGAATGTGAATGTCCCGTGGGAGGGAGGTTTCACCCATACTGACCCCGCCCAGGGTGTGTGAGTGTACCGTAGGAGGGAGGTTTCACCTGTACTGACCCTGCCCAGAGAGTGTGAGTGTCCCGTGGGAGGGAGATTTCACCCATACTGACCCCACCCAGGGAGTGTGAGTGTACCGTAGCAGGGAGGTTTCACCCATACTGACCCTGCCCAGGGAATGTGAATGTCCCGTGGGAGGGAGGTTTCACCTGTACTGACCCCGCCCAGGGTGTGTGAGTGTCCCGTGGGAGGGAGGTTTCTCCCATACTGACCCCGCCCAGGGTGTGTGAGTGTCCCGTGGGAGGGAGGTTTCTCCCATACTGACCCTGCCCAGGGAGTGTGAGTGTGCCTTGGGAGGGAGGTTTCTCCCATACTGACCCTGCCCAGGGTGTGTGAGTGTCCCGTGGGAGGGAGGTTTCTCCCGTACTGACCCTGCCCAGGGAGTGTGAGTGTGCCTTGGGAGGGAGGTTTCTCCCATACTGACCCTGCCCAGGGAGTGTGAGTGTGCCTTGGGAGGGAGGTTTCTCCCATACTGACCCTGCCCAGGGAATGTGAATGTCCCGTGGGAGGGAGGTTTCACCCATACTGACCCCGCCCAGGGTGTGTGAGTGTACCGTAGGAGGGAGGTTTCACCTGTACTGACCCTGCCCAGAGAGTGTGAGTGTCCCGTGGGAGGGAGATTTCACCCATACTGACCCCACCCAGGGAGTGTGAGTGTACCGTAGCAGGGAGGTTTCACCTGTACTGACCCTGCCCAGAGAGTGCGAGTGTCCCGTGGGAGGGAGATTTCACCCATACTGACCCTGCCGAGGGACTGTGAGTGAACAGTGGGAGGGAGGTTTTACCTGTACTGACCCCACCCAGGGAGTGTGAGGGTCCCGTGGGAGGGAGATTTCACCCATACTGACCCTGCCGAAGGACTGTGAGTGAACAGTGTGAGGGAGGTTTTACCATACTGACCCTGCCCAGGGAGTGTGAGGGTCCCGTGGGAGGGAGATTTCACCCATACTGACCCTGCCGAGGGACTGTGAGTGAACAGTGGGAGGGAGATTTTACCTGTACTGACCTCACCCAGGGAGTGTGAGGGTCCGGTGGGAGGGAGATTTCACCCATACTGACCCTGCCGAGGGACTGTGAGTTAACAGTGGGAGGGAGGTTTTACCATACTGACCCTGCCCAGGGAGTGTACGATGGGAGTTGGGAGCTTAATCAATGGCTAGAACGCAAAGGTCAGAGTTTATGTGGAGACAATAAATAGGTACATGAGGTGGCCATTAATCTGCTGCCCATTCCCTCAGGTCGTGGCTGAGGATTCACCTGTGTTCTGATTCCCTGCACCGTTCCATATCTGTCTATTCCCTTCATATTCAAAAATTGATCCCTGCCTTCTGCAGACAGCAACAAACTTGTTTTGCCTGCCGCCGGGTGTATAAATTGGGATTGGTCTCCACTCCACCACAAGCACCCAACCCTTCGATGAGTTTTAAATTCCCTGCCTGTGGATCTGGAAAACTCATTCAGAACATAAAGCCATGAATCACCTGCTGTTGGATCTGTCTATACTCGCAAAGCAGGAAGGTCAGCGATTCATGAAACCTTGGGGCTCGGATCAAGGCAGCTCGAGTGCAGCCTGATTCACACACGGCCCTGGATCACTGTGGCCTGGTTGTCAAGAACCCCGCGGTTAACAGATGTGCGTCCCCTCACCCACACGGACTCCTCCCCTTTGAGACCAGTCCAGGGAGTGAGTGAGTTCTGCTGGTTCAACAGAAGAATCCCTAACCCACTTCTCTGTCCAGGAGAGCTGGATTTTTAACCCCTTCCCTCCCAGTAACCCTGTCCCAACACTAAGGATTCAATCTCCCCAGGACCTCAGCCTCAACACCAATAAGTTTAACCCCACAAATCCCTAGTGGTTCCACACAACAGACAGCCATTGAAGGCAGGGCCAAGCGAACATAGAGCTGAAAGGAGATGGCTCTGGAGCAGCAATAAAGGGGTCCAGGCAGGAAGATCAGACACAACGTTGGCATCGAGTACAATCAGCTCTTGGCTATGGTCTGCAGGCTCCATGAACCCTGCCCCTGCACCCCAACTCACTGTGGGCAAGGGGAGCAGGTACAGTGCAGCATGGCACTTTGTAGCTCCAACCTAACAGACTCGATCTCAACCTCATCCCCAGAACACTGGAACCGCAGCACTTCAGTTGGACCCTGGAACCCCACCTCCCCCAGAGTGATCCTGGAACCCCACCACCCAGTATGAACCACCTCCCTCGTGTGACCCAAGAACCCCCAGTCTGAGCCTGGAACCCCACCTCCCCCAGTCTGACCCAATCTGTAATCCTGTTACTTAAAGACCTGTGTTCTGAGATACTCCAGTTAAATTTCTGTCCCTCTCTACGATTTTCACATCCCTTCCAGACAGGTGTCCAGAATTGCCCAGTGTGTTTTTGGTGACTGTATCAGAGCTATGCACGGGGGGGGGGGGGGGTACCAGAGAGATTGTCAGAAAGGGACAATCAAGGGGAAATTGGAAGCTCGACATGGACTGTGTAATCGGCTGAGCAAAGGCGACGTGGACTGTGTAATCGGCTGAGCAAAGGCGACGTGGACTGTGTAATTGGCTGAGCAAAGGTGACTTGGCTGTGAACACTATTGGAATTTTTTTTTGGATGCCTTATTAGATCAGCTCATGGACCCAACCAAAGAAAAGGTCTTTCCAGAATTGGGTGTTGCATAACAAGATGAGTTTAATTAATGATCTCATAGAGGGGGAGCTTCTGGATAGCAGCAATCATAATGCAGGCTGAATTTTACATTCAGATTGTGAGAGAGAATGGGTCCCAGACGTGTTTACATTTAAGGGTAACTTTGAGAGCTGAATGATATGGTGAGCGAAGTGGTATGTAAGCTGAAAGCATCAGATAATTACGATGATTTTTCAGAATATTAGAATTTTGTTGAGAAATAACATTTTAAGCCAGTACCCACCTACCCTGGTTAATGGAAGCTGCTAAAGACAGCATCAAACAAAGTGCATAATGACAAAAAGATGGGTGGCAGATCAAAGGTTTGCAGCAATATAACAAGACTGTAAAGAATGGCTAAAAGATTAACCCGAAGAAAAAAGTGGACTGAGAAATACCTGGATAAAGGTGAACTCAATCCCGGAGAGAACTTCCAAAGGGTATTAGGGAAAATGGAAGCTCCCAATATAGATGGCAATGTACTGACATGGATGCAAGATGGCTGGCTAAAAGTATCGAGGGACTTTTGTTAGTGGTGTGCCTCAGGGATCGGTGCTTGTTGTTTGTCATCTATATCAATGATCTAGATGATAACATGGTAAATTGGATCAGCAAGTTTGCAGATGAGACTAAGATTGGAGGACAGCGAGGAAGGTTTTCAAAAGTTGCAGAAGGACCTGGACCAGCTGGAAAAATGAGCTGAATCATGGCAGATGGAATTTAATGCAGACAAATGTGAGGTGTTGCACTTTGGAAGGACAAACCACGAAAGGATGTACATGGTAAATGGTCGGGCACTGAGGAGTGCGGTAGAACAGAGGGATCTGGGAATACAGATACATAATTCCATGAAAGTGACATCACAGGTGGATAGGGTTGTAAAGAGAGCTTTTGGCACATTGGCCTTCGTAAATCAAAGTATTGAGTACAGGAGTTGGGATGTTTATGGTAAAGTTGTATAAGACATTGGTGAAGCCAGATTTGGAATATTGTGTGCAGTTTTGGACATCGAACTACAGGAAAGATATCAATAAGATAGATAGAGAGCAGAGAAGATTTACGAGGACTGGACTTCAGGAACTGAGTTACAGGGAAAGTTAAACAGGTTAGGGCTTTATTCCCTGGAGTGTAGAATGAGGGGAGACTTGATAGAAGAATTTAAAATTATCAGGGTATAGAGTAAATGTAGGTCGGCTTTTTCCACTGAAGGTAGGTGAGATACAAACCAGAGGACATGGATTAAGGGTGAAAGGGGAAAGGTTTAGGGGGAATATGAGGGGGAATTTTTTTCACAAAGAGTGGTGGGAGTGTGGAACTAGTTGCCAGCTGAGGTAGTGAATGCGGGTTCAATATTAAACATTTAAGAGGAATTTGGACGGGTCGGAGGGGTTTGGAGGGCTATGATCAGGGTGCAGGTCAGTGGGATAAGGGAAAATAATGGTTTGGCACAGACTAGAAGGAGTGAAGGGCCTGTTTCTGTGCTGTACGGTTCTATGACTGTGTGAAAAATGGTCCTTCTCTGTGACGTGGGGATGTGACTATGTAATATTGAAAGCTCAAAGGATTGTGCAGAGTCTGAGAAGTGGGTAACTGTTTTGGAATTTATTCTGAACAGTGAGAGGTTGCAAAGTCTGAGATCTGAGGGATCTGGGTGTCCTGGTGCACCCATTTTCAATGGCCCCCCGGGCTGGGTCGTGTTGGGGGGGCAGTGGGGGGCACAGCACATTTAAGTAAAAGCCTAGTTTTCTTTTCACCTCACGTAACATCAATAGTTTTTCTACTTTTTATGTGGTCGGGAGAAGTGCAAAACAAACCAAAACCTGACTGCTTCACAGAGAAGGGGGCCCAGAGACTTGGGGGGGAGGTCATAGCCAAAGAAAGGTTGAGATGACCCCATGCATCATTCACAGAAGGTCTGAATACAAGTAATTACAATGTTGTTTACAGTGAGAGTAATCAAATACAAGGGGAAAGGTTATGACTGGGTTATATAGGACACAGGGGAGACCACATCTGGAGTAGAGGGCCATGTCAGTCACTTCACGGACGATAGTAATGAGTTGGAAGCAATTCAGAGATGAATTAGACCAACAGCTGGAGTGGACACAGGTTGTCTCACAGCAGACATGCTGGACTTGTCAACAGGCGTTGAGAAGTGAGACAGCATTTCGTTCAGGTTTAACACCCAGGGGTCTTCAGTATTTTAAACATTTCCTCTTGTGGGAAAACCCAACACCAGTTACAAACGTTCACATAGAAGCAGTTGGCCAGCGAACACAAGAGATGCTCCAATGCTGAGGCTTCATGAGGCACTGGTGGGACCTGGCTTGGAGCATTGTGAGCAGATCTGGGATCCTCATTGAAGGATGTGCTGATGTTGGAGAGGGTTCAGAGGAGGTTCACAGGAGGATTCTGGGAATGAAAGGGTTATCATATGACAAGTGTTTGACAGCTCCTGGCCTGTACTCGTTGGAATTTAGGAGAATGAGGGGGGGATCTCACTGAAACATTTTGAATGTTGAAAGGTGTGGTCAGAGTAGATGTAGAAAGGTTGTTCCCCATGGTGGGAGAGTCTCGGACAAGAGGGCACAACTTCAGGACTGGAGGGCGACCCCTTAAAACAGAGATGCGAAGGAATTTCTTCAGCCAGAGGGTGGTGAATCTGTGAAATTTGTTGCCACAGGCAGTTGTGAAGGAAAGGTCATTAGGTGTATTTAAGGCGGAGATTGATCGGTTCTTGATTAGTCAGGGCATCAAAGGTTGTTAGGAGAAGGCCGGGCAGTGGGGCTGAATGGGAAAATTGATCAGCTCATGGTTGAATGGCAGGGCAGACTCGATGGGCTGAATGGTCTACTGCTCCTATGTCTTATGGGCTTATGGTCTAAAAATGCATTCTCTTGGCAAGTTGTCAGTCTTGAGAACTCTCTCGCTCAAACAGCAATAGAAGCAGACTCTCCAAATGTTTGAGGGTGAAGCTGGGTGGACTGATGTTCACCCACAGGGTGAAAGGTTACTGGGGGCACGGAGGTTACCATCCGATCATCCACCATGTTACACAACAGCAGAGCAGGTTTGTGGGACCAAGTGACCACCTTCTCTCCCAATGACTATATCCCTCTGTTCCTGCAGCTCTACAGAGTTCCTCTTCACCCCTTCTTGCAGTCAACTACTGACAGGTTCATCACACCTCCCCAGTGAAGCAGTCCCACCCACCTCAACCGCAATGGGAACTACCCACTCGTCTCCTGAACCACTTGTACAGAGTGAACTCTGCGCTGCACCCCGACACCTAGTCTATCAACGTGCCTTTGCTCAGGAACCCTCGCCACTGGTGCAGGGAATTGCTGGCAATGCCAGATTGCTCACTGGCTTCTCCACCCCTAACATCGGCCTGTACCATGTGAGGGGAAGGTCCACAGTGGGAGGACGTTCACTGTGTGATGGCTACTCTGAGGGAGGAGCTCGCTGCAGGAGGAGTTTGTTGTGTCCTGAAAGTCCCTCCACAACACATGGGCGCGGACAGCCTCCACCCAGCCAATGTGAGGGTTGAACACAGCTCACCCCTGTCTCCTCACAACCCGGGAGAGGTGGGCGAGTGACAATAGGAGGCTTTAAACCTGCTGACATGGGCACAGGTTTTCCAGAACACTGAGGCCATCACTGAGACTCACTGTGGAGTCAGGCCAAGGAACAGAACCCCATTTTTCAGACCTCCCACTTGTCACCCCAACCTCTGGGGTCTCAGTCTGTCCACCCAGCACCCAAGGATTTGAGTCGGTATCTCACCAACCTCCCACCCACCCCCTCACTTCCCACGGGAGTCAATGACATAACCTTCCTGGTTCTCTCACTCCCTGGACCCTCCCTTTTCTGGAGGTCCCCACACCCCCATCGGTCGTATGAACCCCTTCTTCGACCATCCCCTCCATTTCTTGGGGGGGGGGGCAGGGGTTTCACTCTCCCCACAACCCATCCCTTCCATTGTGTTCATCAACACCCCGAAGGGGCTCACACCCCATCCCCTCGCTGATCCCCGGGCGCTCCCTCCCCGCTCTCCTGGGCGCTCCCTCTGCTGTCCTGGGTGCTCCCTCCCTGCCTGCTCTCCCAGGCACTCCTTCCCTACTCCCCAGGCACTCCCTCTCTGCTTTCCCGGGCGCTCCCTCCCTGCTCTCCCGCGCGCTCCCTCGCTCCTGGGTGCTCCCTCCAACTCCCAGGTGCTCCCTCTCCACACCCCAGGGTTCTCCCACCCTGCTCCCTTCGGCTCTCCCTCTCTGCTCCCCCGGGCGCTCCCTCCCCGGGCACTGCCTTCCTCGGCGCTCCCTCCCCGCCCCGGAGCCCTGGGCTCTCACCACGGTGTTCGGCGCCGCTGCAGCGGGATCCCCCGCCGGGGTCTGTGCGAGAGGCTGCGGCTCGGGTCTGCACTGGGAGCGGGGACGGAACGGGGCGGCCGAGCGGCCGCTGACACTCGGCTCCGGGACGCCTTCCGCCGGTGCCGGACAGGAAACGGGGCTGCGGCCTGTGGGAGGCGGGACCAGGGCGGAGCCGCGCCGCCTGCCCCGTCCCCAGCGCGGAGCCGCGCCGCCTGCCCCGTCCCCAGCGCGGAGCCGCGCCGCCTGCCCCGTCCCCAGCGCGGAGCCGCGCCGCCTGCCCCGTCCCCAGCGCGGAGCCGCGCCGCCTGCCCCGTCCCCAGCGCGGAGCCGCGCCGCCTGCCCCGTCCCCAGCGCGGAGCCGCGCCGCCTGCCCCGTCCCCAGCGCGGAGCCGCGCCGCCTGCCCCGTCCCCAGCGCGGAGCCGCGCCGCCTGCCCCGTCCCCAGCGCGGAGCCGCGCCGCCTGCCCCGTCCCCAGCGCGGAGCCGCGCCGCCTGCCCCGTCCCCAGCGCGGAGCCGCGCCGCCTGCCCCGTCCCCAGCGCGGAGCCGCGCCGCCTGCCCCGTCCCCAGCGCGGAGCCGCGCCGCCTGCCCCGTCCCCAGCGCGGAGCCGCGCCGCCTGCCCCGTCCCCAGCGCGGAGCCGCGCCGCCTGCCCCGTCCCCAGCGCGGAGCCGCGCCGCCTGCCCCGTCCCCAGCGCGGAGCCGCGCCGCCTGCCCCGTCCCCAGCGCGGAGCCGCGCCGCCTGCCCCGTCCCCAGCGCGGAGCCGCGCCGCCTGCCCCGTCCCCAGCGCGGAGCCGCGCCGCCTGCCCCGTCCCCAGCGCGGAGCCGCGCCGCCTGCCCCGTCCCCAGCGCGGAGCCGCGCCGCCTGCCCCGTCCCCAGCGCGGAGCCACACCGCCGGTCCCTGTCCCTGTCCCCAGCGCGGAGCTCCACTGCTTGACCCCGACCCCAGTGCGGAGCTGCAGGAGCCGCGCCGCCTGATCCAATCCTCAGTGTGGAGCTGCACTGCTTGATCCTGTCCCCAGCGTGGAGGTGCACACCAGAGAGTAGTGGATTTGTGGAATTTAAAGGGGAAATTGATAGGTATCTAATTGGTCAGGATATCAAGGGATATGGGGACAAGGAGGTTTCCACGGAGCAGACTCGATGGGCCAAATGGCCATCTTCTGTTCCTTTCTCTTGAGATCTTTTGATGCCCAGGTCACGTCCCCAGTGTGGAGCCACACCACTTGACCCTGTCCCCAGTGTGGAGGTGCACAGCCCAGCCCTCTTCCCCAGTTTGGGGACAGGCGGCCTGGCCTCATTCCCAGCACAGAGCCATGCAGCCGAGCCACATCCCAAGGGCTGAGCCGAGTGGCCTACCCGTGTCCCCAGCACAGAGATGAGTGGCCTGGCCCCATCCCCAGCATGGAGCTACACCTTTGCCTGCTGAAGGGGGTGGGTTCAGGCTGGTCACAGGGCAGTGTCAAGAGCAACTGTGGACCTGGGGCATCAAGAAGCCTGGCTGGTGGGGCACCCATAGAAACAGACCCCTTTAGTCTGTGCCAAAACTGTTTTTCTGCTTAATTCCACTAACCTACACACCCAGTCCACACCCTCATCACTCTCTGTGTGAAGAAGTTCCCCCCCCTCATTTTCCCCCATAAACCTTTCCCCTTTCACCCCTAACTCATGTCCTCTGGTTTGTATCTCACCCACCCTCAGTGGAAAAAGCCAGCCTACATTTATTCTGTCTACCCCCTCATAATTTTAAATATCTTGATCAAATCTCCCCTCATTCTTCTGTGCTCCAGGGAATAAAGTCCTAACCTGTTTAACTGTCCCCTCTCTCCCCCCTCTTTCCCACTCCCTTCCTCTCTCTCTCTCCCCTTCCCCCTCTTCCTCTCCCCCTCTCTCTTTCTCTCTTACTCCACAGAACCAAACTCAATGATAATATCTAATTAACACCTTTTATTTGTTGGTCTGGACTCTTTCCCCCCCCCCCCCCCCATTGTTTCCCCTTTCTCTCCCAGAGATGTTCATTCAGTTGCCTGCCTGCTTTTTGCTTCTATGTTGAAGAAGGGCTCAGGCCCGAAACATCGGTGATATATCTTTACCTCCTATGGACACTGTGAGACCAGCTGAGTTCCTCTAGAATTTATTGTTTTCACTACATTCACAGCATCTGCTGACTTCCAAGTTTCACTCATCTGCTAATCCCTTCATTCCAGGTATCATTCTTGTGAATCATCTCAGGACCCTGTCAAACACCAGCAAATCCTTTCTTAAATAACGAGCCCAAAACTGTCCCCATACCCTAAATGAGGCCTCACCAGTGCCTTATAAACCTTCAACGTCACATCCCTGTTCTTGTATCCTATCCCTCTAGATATGAACGTCAACATTGGATTCACCTTCTTCACCACCGACTCAACCTGGAGGTGAACCTTTAGGGTATCCTGCACGATGATCCTGAGTCCCTTTGCACATCTGAATTTTCTCCCCATCCAAATAATAGTCAGCTCATTTATTTCTTCTGCCAAAGTGCACGATCATACACTCTCCAACACCTCTTCACCCATTCTCCTACGTCTCTCTCTGCAGCCTCTCCATTTCCTCATCAGTATTTGCCCCCTCCACCTCTCTCTGTATCATCTGCAAACTTGGCCACAAAACCATTTATTCCACAATCCAAATCATTAACATACAAGGTGAGAAGAAGTGGCCCCAACACTGCCCCAGAATAGGATCCCTTTATTCCCACTCTCAGTTTTCTGCTGAACAGCGAATGCTTTGCCCACACTAATATCCTTCCTGTAATTCCATGGGTTTGTGGCCATTGGAATCACAGTGGAGACGACGAAGTAACCACACAAGGCATTGTGCAACCTTTTAAAACCCCGAATCACACGGTCGATTCACGCTGATGTCATCACATACTGACATCACGTGCCCGGTTTGATGCCTCCTGGGAGTTGTGGTGCTGCCATAGCGCCACTACATGGCCCCCAACCCCACCCCCAGAACCAGCAGAAAGGTTTGTCTGTCTTTTAGATGATCAACCTCTGTGACTGACTGTTGCCTGCTGCAGTGGGGAAGACTTGATCGATCATGAGCTGGTTTAAGCCTGTCAATAGTGAAAGATTGTGGCTTCCCTCTAATGTCCAAAATACAGGTCAACCTAGTTTGTCTGAGTATCCTATAAGGTCCTTCATAGGACATCTGCAAAGATTGACCAAGTGTTCCTCTTTGGAAGAAGACATATTCGCAGTTTTTGAGGTCTTCAGGCACAAAACAAGAGTGTTCTCCATGTGACGATGGTGAATAGGGATCAATTTTCCTACGGTCCCCCTTAGCCTGCTCAACAGTTCCTTAGGATCATCGTTAGAGTTGAAATGATAGGGGACGAACTCCCCTGGAACCACCAACAGTGTGCCGTACACGAGTTCCGCAGATGAAGCTTGGAGTCCTCCTTTGGGGTTATTCTAATGCCCAGTAATACCCAGGGCAGCTCATCAGCCCAATTCGGGCCCTCTAACCGAGCCATCAAGGCTGACTTGAGATGTCGATGAAATCTTTCCACCATTCCATTGGCCTGGGGATGATAGGGGTTCATATGGTGAATTGCTGTTCTGAGCAAATGAGAAAAGGCCATTCACAGCGAGGAAGTAAATTGTGGTTCTCCATCCGAAGTAACTTGTGCCGGTAAACCATAGCGAGACACCCAGGAACTGAGGAGCTCCTGAGCACAAGTGTCTGTAGTAGCATCTACCATAGGCACAGCCTCAGGCCACCACATAAACCTGTCTATTACTGTAAAAAGATAACGGGATCCTCCTGAAACAGGAAGCAGACCAACAATGCCCTCGTGGACATGAACAAAGCGACGAGTACCTGCTGGGAAGGACTGCAGTGGGGCTTTAGTGCCGCTGAACTTCTGCTTTCTGGCAGGCAATGCAGAACCTCGTCATTTGTGTGACATCTTTTTTAAGACTGTGCCACACGAACCTGTCCGAAACCATACAAACAGTCGATCTAATCGTTGGATTTGAGAGACCATGCACAGAGTCGAATACTCGACGTTTCCATGATGTCGGAACTACTGGGGATGGGTGTCCTGTTGATATATCACAGAGGAGTAGTTTGCCATTAACTCCAAACTGGACATCCTTCAATTGAAGGTTCACGATTGCAGTCTGATAAGTATTCGCCTCATGGTCATGTCCTTGGGCTGCGGCCAAAGCTGTGTCGTTAATACCTTGATCTACAGACAAAACCTCGAGTGGAGCAGAGCGGGAAAGTGCATCAGCTACTACATTGTCTTTTCCGGAAATATGTACTTGCTTTGTGGAAAATTCTGAAATGAATGATAATCGCCGTTGTTGTCGCCCTGACCAGGGCACTACGACCTTGGAAAACGCAAATGTTAAGGGCTTGTGGTCGATGTATGTAGTAAAATCTCTGCCCTCCAAAAAATAACGGAAGTGTCAAATTGACAAGTAAATGGCCAAAAGCTCATCAAAAGCCCTGTATTTCTTCTTTGCTTCATGAAGATGGCGGCTGAAGAATGCCAATGGTTTCCATTGCCTGTTGGCATATTGATGAAGTGCACTTGCTATGGCCGAACTGTGGAAAGGGCGGTGGTTGCATTTAAAACTGGGTAGCTGAACATAGTGGCATGAATCAGCAAATCTTTTGTCTTCAAGAAGGCATTGTTTCCCTCTTCAGTCCAATAAATGGTTCTGGCGTTTCCGGACAGTAAATCGAAAAGAGGCTTCATGATATGAGCTGCTTCCGGAAGAAACCGACGGTAAAAATTTACCATTCCCAAGAATTTCTGCAGGCTTTTAACTGTAGCAGTTTTTGAGTATTTGCTAATGGCCTCAACTTTGGATGGCAGCAGAGTTGCTCCTTCTTGAGTATCCTATGCCCCAAGAAATCAATCATTTCTTGTCAAAAAACACATTTATCTGGATTGATGGTCAGTCCAAAGTTTTGAAGAGGAATTAATAAGTGTACGAAGATGTTCCATATGTTCTTCCATGGTCCCACTGGCCACTAAAATGTCATGGAGGGAAATGAAGACATTGGTCATACCACATTCTAAAGCATCCATCACCCGTTGGAATGATTGAGCAGCATTCTTTAATCCAAATGGCATTCGTTAAAATTCGAACAACCCAAACGGGGTCATTATTGCTGGTTTTGGAATGTCTTCTGGCTCTACTAGCACTTGGTGATGGCCACGCACCATCTATTTTGAAGAAGATTTTCGCTCCATGCAAATTAGCCGAGAAATCCTGAATACGAGGTATCGGACAACGATCTGGGATGGTGGCATCGTTAAACTGCCTGTAATCTCCACATGGTCGCCAACCTTCATTGTGTTTCGGGACCATGTGTAACAGGGGTGACCAAGGACCTCCAAATTATGCCTAGTTCCTCCATCTTGGCAAACTCTTCCTTAACTAAACAAAGTTTCTCTGATGGCAAGCGACGTGCTTTCGCATGGTTAGGTGGGCCTTCAGTACAAATGTGGTGAGTAACACGGTGCTCTGAAGTGGAGGCAGAAAATTGTAGAGTTAGAATCTCAGGGAAATCTTCCAACAGCTTGGAGAATTCATCTACTGATCCACTTAATGTTTGGGGGTGCAGAGCTGCGGAATAGGTGTCTGCCAGAGGAATGGTCTGAAAAGTAGTTCCATCTATTAGCCAACATCCTTTTAAATCAACGAGGAATGAATGAGCCCAAAGAAAATCTGCAGCAAGCAAGGGTCGGGAAACTGCTTCTTTAACAGATGGCCATGTGTAGAGATGATTCTCGAACTTGACATTCATCTTCCTGGTGCCAACAGTGGGAATATTGAAACTGTTAACTGCTCGTAGTTGCAGGCCAGGGGAGGATGGTGTGTGTCAAAACCAGTGGGTGGAAATACACCAACTTCTGAACCCGTGTCCACCATAAATTTTTGCTGGGACAGTTGGTCCCATACATACAGTTGGCTTGCAGGTTTCTCGCCAACCACCACAGCCCTTACTGGTGGTTGGCCTGGGTGTATCCCGCAATTGAGCAGGGTGGAAGGCACTTGCAGGCATTTACTCCCCAAAACCTGTGGTAATAACACCAAGATGAGGTGTCCACTGGCTGCTTGCTTGTCTTGGGGCATTGCCTGCTTGTAGGGAGTGATGTGCTAAGAGCACTAGAGTGTGACACGGGGTCAATATCAGGGTTTGGTTTTGCAGACTCATCTTTCCTTTCTGTCCTATTTAGCCAGCCATAGAATGTCTCCCTCCACTGCTACAGCCCTTGGGTCTTCAAATGAACATTTGGATAATGAGCCTAATATCATCTGGCATTTGCTCAAATAACATATTGGGCCTTTCGCCAGCTGCCAGGAACAGCATTTAATTTGTTAATTCTGAAGGGGCGCGGTCTCCCAACCCATTGAGATGTAGTCGTTTGGCTGCTCTTTTCCTTCAGGACATAGCATATACCTGTAATAAAAGCGCTTTGAAAGCAGGATACTTGCTGGAACGTGGTGGTTCCCATAGGAAGTTGCCAACTCTCTGAGCAACAGCCTGGTCCAGGCCATTGACAAGATGGTTATAATGAGTGGCATCTAACTCGACTTGGCGAAAGTGAAATTGAGCTTCAGCCTGTTGGAACCATAGTTCAGGCTCAGCTGTCCAGAAAGGTGGCAGGTTCACAGCAATGGCTGCAGAGTCCAGGTTTGTCCAAAACTACATTTTTGGACTCATCAGGGTCACCAATTGTGGCCACTGGAATTGCAGTGGACACAACAAAATAACCACACAAGGCGTTTTTTAGAGTGAATCAAACGGATTTTCTCTTCATCACCCGCACAACCTTTTAAAAGCCTGAATCATGCGCTTGACACGTGCTGACGTCATCACATACTGATGTCACATGGTCGGTTCGATGGCTTCTAGGAGTTGTAATGCCACCATAGCCCCGCTACAGATTGTCATCTTGTTAACAACCTCATGTGCAGCACCTTGTCAAAAGCCTTTGGAAGTCCAAAACGATAATTTCCACTGCTTCTCCTTGATCTAACCCTTCTTGTGGTTATTACAGAAAATTATGGTGGTTTCCTTTGAGGAAACCATGGGCGATCCTGTCATGTGTCTCCAGTTACTCTGTAACCTCATCCTTAACAATTGACTCCAACGACTTCCCAACCACTGACATCAGGCTAACCGGTTGACAATTTCCTTTCTGTTACCTCTCTCCCTTTTTAAATAGCGGAGTGCCCTTTGCCAATTCCAAGAATCATGGCAGCATCTGTTGATTCTTGGAAGATCATTACTAGAGACTCCACAATCTCTGTAGCTACTTTGTTCAGAGCCTGAGGGTGAATTTCATCTGATCCTGGAGACTTATCTACCCTTAGATGTTTCAGTTTCCCAGGTGCCCTCCCCCTGGCAATCGTGACTGAACTCACTACTTTTCCCCAACACCCTTGAAATTCAGGTGTCCTGCTCATGTTTTCCACAGTGAATGTGTAAGAAAATTAATTTAGACATACAGCACAGTTACAGGCCCTCTGACGCACAAGTCCGTGCCGCCCAATTACACCCAATTAACCTACAGCTCCCAGTACATTTTGAATGGTGGGAGGAAACCGGATCCCCTGGGGAAAACTTACGCAGACACAAGGAGGATGTACAAACTTCTCACAGACAGTGTTGGATTCGAACCCTGGTCCCGATCGCTGGTGCTGACCAACCGCGCCACCCATGAAGACTGATACAAGATACTCATTCAGTTCCTCTGCCATTTTCTTGTCTCCCATTCCACCTTCTCCATCCGAATGACCCTTTCCGTTGCCTTCTATAAGCTTTTTAAAACTTCCCACTCCTCAATCTTCCCACTAATTTTTGCTTCCTTGTTTCCCTCTCTTCTAATTCTTTGGCCTCTGATATGCCTCCAGAGCAGGATGGGTCAGGGGTCCTCAGCCAGGACGGCAGTGTGATTCCCGACGCTGACCTCCTGGGTAAGGTAAAGAGCCTTTCATGTGGTGTTGCACTAGAAGTGGTACAGAGCAGGGACTTGGACCTGACAGCTCAACATAGATTCACCACATCAACCTAGCACACAACTCCCTGCACTCTACTTACAGGACCTCTCACCCTTCCTACCCACATCACCGGTCCCTACATGGACCACGACATCTGGCCACTCACCCTCCCTCCTGAGAACACTGTGAACTCCATCTGAGATATCTTGGACCCCAGCACCAGGGAGGTAACGTACCATCCAGGATACTCAACCTCTTCCATAGAATCTCTTATCTGTCCCCCTAATGATGGAATCCCCTACAGCTCACCTCTTCTCCTCCCTTCCCTTCTCAGCCACAGGACCAGACTCCATGCCAGAGACCTGATCGCTGTGGCTTGACCCTGGTAGGTAATTTCCCCAACAGTATCCAAAATGTTATTGAGAGGAATGTCCACAGGGGTGCCCTGCATTGGCTGCCTGTTCCTTTCCCTCTCCTAATTGGCTCCGAGGGGTGTGAGTGTGTCACTGCAACTCCTGTCTATCACCCCCTCTGCCTCCTGGATGATCTGGAGTTCATCCAACTCCAGGTCTAATTCCTTAACTCTGTTAGTGAGGAGCAGCAGCTGGATGCACGTCTTGGAGATGAAGTTGTCAGCGATACTGGTGACTTCCCTGGTGACCAACATTCTGCAAATGGAGCACACCTCTGCCCTGGCTGTCAGTCCCATTGTCTATGAAGTAGAAACAAAAGTTAGGAAAACATGTCCCTACATGGGCCTCCTTGCTGAATCCTTCTGATCCTACACAGAGTTGTCTGTACCTGACCCCAGCTCCTGCACCAACACCTGATCCTCTGCTCACCAAGTCTCAAAATCCCACTCACACACTAGCCACTCACACACTGGCCATTCACACACTGGCTATTCACACACTGGCCACTCACACACTGGCCACTCACACACTGGCCACTCACACACTGCCCATTCACACACTGGCTATTCACACACTGGCCACTCACACACTGGCCATTCACACACTGGCTATTCACGCACTGGCCACTCACACACTGGCCATTCACACACTGGCTATCACACACTGGCCACTCACACTGGCCATTCACAGACCGGCTATTCACACACTGGCCACTCACACACTGGCCATTCACACACTGGCTATTCACACACTGGCCACTCACACACTGGCCATTCACACACTGGCTATTCACGCACTGGCCACTCACACACTGGCCATTCACACACTGGCTATTCACGCACTGGTCACTCACACACTGGCCATTCACACACTGGCTATTCACACACTGGCCACTCACACACTGGCCATTCACACACTGGCTATTCACACACTGGCCACTCACACACTGGCCACTCACACACTGGCCATTCACACACTGGCTATTCACGCACTGGCCACTCACACACTGGCCATTCACACATTGGCTATTCATACACTGGCCACTCCTACATTGGCCACTCACACACTGGCCAGTCATTCTTCTGCACTCCAGGGAATAAAGTCCTCACCTGTTTAACCTTTCCCTGTAACTCAGTCCCTGAAGTCCAGGCAACATCTTAGTAAATCTTCTCTATCTAATAAAATATCTCTCTTATTGATATCCTTCCTGTAGTTCGGAAACCAAAACTGCACACAATCCTCCAAATTTGGCCTCACCAATGTCTTATACAACTTTACCATAACATCCCAACTCCTGTACTCAATACTTTGATTATAAAGGCCATTATGCCTAAAGCTCTCTTTACAACCCTGTCCACCTCTGATGCCATTTTCGCCACTTTCAGGGAATTATGTATCTGTATTCCCAGATCCCTCCACTCTATCACACTCTTCAGTGCCCGACCATTCACCGTGTACGTCCTTTCTTGGTTTGTCCTTCCAAAATGTATCACCTCACACTTTTCTGCATTAAACTCCATCTGCCATTTTTCAGCCCATTTTCCCAGCTGGTCCAGATCCCTCTGCAAACTTTGAAAATCTTCTTCGCTGTCCACAACGCCTCCAATCTTAGTGTCATCTAAGTTAGGTTGGATGAAATACAGATCGGAGGACATGGGTTAAAGGTGAGAGGGGAGATGTTCAAAGGGATTATTTGGGGGATCTTCACACAGAGAGTGGGGGGAGTGTGCGGGACCAATGATGGACACTTAGGAAAAGCTTGGATCGTTACATGGATGGGAGAGGTATGGAGGGATATGGTCAGGGTTCACATTAATGGGACTAGGTAGAATAATAATTCAGCACAGAGCAGGTAGTCTGAAGGGCCTTTTTTTGTGCTGTAGTGTTCTATTGTTCCAAGAGGCTTCTTGTGAGACATGGAGGGGTGTAGATTGTGTATAAGCAGAGGGATGCACTTCCCTGGGTTCTGTACAGTGCCTGTCCTTTCCAACTTCCAGAGAACTGCAAATCTGTGATGTCCACCAGAGCAGTGACCCCCGCAGATTGCCACAGATGTGGTGATTGCGAACTCCTATCCCAGCAGTCCACGGCATGTCTCGCTCTTGCATGGAGGGGGCAGGTGGGGTGGTGGGGGTGTCTCCGAGGCAGAGCTGTCACACGTCAGGTGAGAGGCAGATTTGGATTGTAACGGGAAAGGGCTGGGGGTTCCGCTCGAACCCTGACTCATCTCTGATTCAGCAGGTTCACTTGTCCCATTCATGTTGCAATGCAAAGTCTGCACGTTGCTCAACACGGACTGTCCACAGGAACGGGCCAGAAGTCAAAAGAAAACGTGCTGCAATGTGTACTTTCAGAGAAAAGAGTTTTACTTTTTGCTGCACGTTGCCACTCTCCTCTCGGGGTGGGGGGGGGGGTATCCCAGTGGGAGGGGCGGTCGTGATCACTGAGTGTTCTGTGAGTGTTCTGTGTTTGTAATGTAGTTGAATAAAGTTTGTACCTTTATTTAAAAAAAGGGGGCAGATCTGAGGGAGGTCATACTGTGGGAGGGGGCAGTACTAAGAGTGCTGCTCTGAGGGTACAGTCATAACCCCCTCCACCGTGTCCTGCCACCCTCCTCATGCAACACCCCATTGCCTTCCAAAAGCAGGCATCTTGTTTATCTGCAGTGAATTCTGTTTCTGGGTCTCTCAGTTTACAGTGTCCCCAGACCTTTGGAATGATCACTCTGTACCCCAGGCCAGGACGCCGGGAGCATTCGGGAGCTACACTGACCTCACTGATCTCACTGATCTCTGCTCCTTGCTCTGGTTTTCATGTTTACCTGACAAAGTGTACTGGCAGGGCAGACCTTCACTGCCTGTAATCTGTCTCCCTGTCACACATCTTGTGAAAGAGACGGTGTACTAGGAACAATTTGTTTTGGCCTGGACTGGCTGTCCTTGGAGGATGTCGGGCTGTGTTTACATTGCATGGAGGTATATATTCAGCCCCAGCACCAACTCTGCACAGACGGAGCCACGGGACACCATGAAGTCACTGCTGTGGGAGCTGTGTCTGTGCTCAGTTCTGGCCTTCACCTCCTCACACCCTTGGTGAGTACAGAAACACTGGCCTCTGGGCAGCGAGTCTGCCATCAGGGAGATGTAGGTAGCAGTATCTTTGGTGGCTCAGTGGGAACGGCACAGTGGTGAAGTAGACAGAGCAACTGCCCCAACCCCTCCGGGTTCAATCCCAACCTCTGGCGCTGTCTTTGTGGAATTTGCACGCTCTCCCTGTGGGTGTTTCCCCCCCCCCCCCACCCCCGGACGCTCCAGTTTCTTCTCACATCCCAAAGTTGAGCGGTGAATTGGTAAAGTGCTCTTTAACTAATGAAATGGTATGATGGTGTTGAATTAGGACTTTGTACGACATTGTGGGACGAACAGATTTTGGTGGCGGGGGGAGGGGGGAATTGGGTGCAGACTGCTCGGCTTGCCGACGGTTCGGACTGGAGTCTGTGTGACTGCGGGATTGCTGGAGGTGAATTCATGGACACTCAGTGACTCTGAGGGGGGGGGGGGGGTCACCTTTGTTTCTCTTTCTCTGGGTGTAAGAGGCACCGGGCAATTTCTACTGATGGAGAATCACTGTCAGTTCTAAGGCAGAATAGAGGAAGTTCCGAGTAAGATCACATTTTCTGTTTTATTACACGGCAATAAAATGATCTTGAACGTGATTGGGAAAGAATACAACAGATGTTTAAGGGGCAAACAAATTGGAGTCCACCTTGCGTTCACCTTAAGAGAGGGGTCATGAATTGAGACATCAAGAGAAGAAAGTAAGGTCGGACAGCAATCTGGGGGGGACACAAGGACCGTAGAGGAGCTCGAGCAGGACACAAGGAAGGTCAAAGGGGGCCATGAGATGACCTTGGCAAGCAGGATTAGAGAATCCCAAGGCATTTTATAGTTACATGAAAAAGAAGATATTTACAAGATCACCGGAGAGGATTTATTCCTTGATTCGGAGGAAGTGGGTGGTGATGAGGGGAGGCCAGTGGATGCTGGTCTCCATGCACCTCATTTGCAAAGTCCCCTCTTGCAGTTGACGCAGAAGGTGCAGATACATGGGAACCCTTGGGGAGGTGATAGTTTGCCTACGAATGAGCTGGCCCACAGATTTGAGAGGGTAGAGGTGGAAGGGTGATATTCAGGCTGGAGGTCCGCAGCCAGTGGAGATCGGTGGTTGTTTGTGACATGGGTAAAAAAGTAGGTGGGTGGATTAGTAAGTTTGCAGATGATACGGAGATCGGTGGAGTTGTGGACAGTGCAGAAGTTATCAAAGAACCCAGTGGAAAGATCCAAATATGATTGATATTAATGGATGGCATAATGAGATGAAATATTGTTTAATAATGGAAAAATTTACACATGTTTCACCTGATAATTATAATTTTTTTATTACTAAGTGGCTGTTATACTCGGAATATTTATATTTCAATTTATATTGATTAGATTTTAATATGTATATTTAACTTTTTAAAATTTTTTTTCTTTTTTTATGGCTCTCCTTAGGAGAATTGGCTGAAGGGGGGGGGTCCTTTTTTTATATATGTAAAATTGTTCATGTTTAATTGCTGTAGATGTCATATATTATTTGTGTTTTGAACGAATAAATAAAGTTTTAAAAAATAGAACCCAGCAGGATCAGCTCCAGATACGGGGAGAGGAAAGGCAGATGGAGTTTAATTTGGACGGGCATAGGAACACCACACATTTAATGTCAGGGGCTCTAAAGATATTGCCTGGATTAGAGGATTTGAGCTATAAGGAGAGGGTTGTCTTTCCCGTGGGGAGACCTGAGAGAGGAGTATAACATCATGAAAAGCATTGATGGGGTAGGCAGTCAGAATCTGTGCCCCAGGGTAAACATTTCAATATTAGAGCACATCCATTCAAGCTGAGCGGGAGGGGGAAAGGTTAAAGGAAATGTGTGGGGCCAATATTTTACACAGAGATGGTGGCCGGAGTCATGGTGGAAGCTGATACAATAGTCGGGTTTCTAGATTGACTAATCAATATGAATGCCAGAGAGGAAATGGATGTGATCTGTGCTGCAGACCTGTAGGAAGCACAGAGAGGGACCCTCTGTTGCAGAGAGGGGGAACACCTCTTCAAAGCCAGCATGTGTGGAAGAGACTTCATGGTGGGGCAGTAAACTGGGGGCATGCAACCAGCTTCAGAACTCCCAAAGCGTCGGCCTTTCTTCTCCCGTGGACGCTGCTTGGCCTGCTGAGTTCCTCTAGCAGGTTGTGTGCTGCTCTGGAATCTACTGCCTGCGGTCTCCTGTCCCCAGAGGGATAAGGATCAAGGGCAGACAGCAGAGGTTTAGTATAACTGGGGATCTTGTTTGGCGCAGATCTGTGGACTGAGGGGTCTCTTCCCGCGCTGTGTTGTTCTGTGTTCTCCATGGGGAAAAACAATGGAATTGATGTGGTTGATGGTAGGCGCAGACTAGATGGGCTGAAGGGCCTGTTTCTGAGCTATATTTGCCTCTGACTGATGACTGACTCTAGAGTCAGCAATGATTTACGAAAGGGGAACCATGCTTGACGAACCGGACAGATTTGGTCCAGAGTGGAATCAGTGCAGTGGACAACAGTGGACCCATTGATGTGGGGCATTTGGACCCTGAAGAGGTTTCTGATCTTTATTGGCCGAGGTTTGGAATATAGAAGCAGGGAGGTCTGATGCAGGTGTGCACGGCCTTGGTGAGGCCACACCTTGGGTGCTGTGTCCAGTTTTGGTCTCCTGATCTGAGGAAGGGCAACCTTGCTGTTGAGGGGACTGCACCAGACTGATCCCTGGGATGACGGATGATAATAGACCAGGGTTACACTCATTGCAATTGATGAGTGCAATGGGATACATAGAACAATCCAGCTCAGGCCCTTCGGTCCACCTGTCTGTGCTGATCAGAATGTCCAAATCAAGCGAAACCGCTAAGGCACAGCTAATGTAGTGGTTAACGCAACGCCTTTACAGCCCTAGCAGTTGGACCAGGGACAGAATCCCATGGTGTCTATAAGAGTTGGTATGTTCTCCGTGTTTGTGTGGATTTCCCCGGAGGCTCTGGTTTCTTCCCACTGTTTGAAACATACAGAAGATGTAAGTTAATTGGGTGTCAATTGGGCAGCACAGACTTGAGGGCCGAAATGGGCTGTTACCGTGCTGTATGTTTAAATTTAATTAAAAAAATTAAACCTCTGGTACACCTGAGAGATATCACTCCATCCCCTTCATTTTTATAGGTCTGTCTAGAACCCTCTTTGGTAGATACATCCCAAAAAGGGGAAATATTCAAATGGAAAAATGTCACCACGGTGGCTGACGAGGGAAGTCAAAACCAACGTGAAGGCAAAAGAGAGGGCAGACAAGGAAGCAAAAATGGGTGGGAAGATCAAGGACTGGGAAGTTTATAAAAATGAAGAAGGGAATGAAAAATCTCACAGGGAGGGTGAAGATGAAACTAGACTCACAAATAATATCAAGGAGGATACAAAAAGCTCCTTCAAGTACAGAAAGAGTGAACGAGAGGTGAGAGTGGATCTAGGGCCGCTCAAAAATGATGCTGGAGAAATAATAATGGGAGACGAGGAACTAAGCGAGTAATTGGGGTCAGGCTTCACTGTGGAAGACACAAGCTTTGGGCCAGATTCCGAAGGGGATCAGGGAAGGGAAGTGAGTGCAGTGACTATTTCAAGGGAGAAGGTGCTCAGAAAGCTGGTGGTCTAAGGGTGGATTAGTCTCCCGGACCAGATGGATCGCACCTTCGGGTCCTGAAAGAGGGAGTGGTAGAGATTGTGGAAGCATTGGGAATAACCTTTCAGAAATCAATCGATTCTTGCAAATGCGATGCCGACGTTCATTTCGAGAGGAATAGAATCTAAGAGCAGGGATTTGATGTTGAGGCTTTATGAGGCCCTGGTGGGACCTCACATGGAGAATTGTGAGCAGTTTTGGGCTCATCGTTTAAGAAAGTATGTGCTGACATTGGAGAGGGTTCAGAGGAGGTTCACAAGGATGATTCCGGGAATGAAAGAATTTATCATTATTTCTCATGGTGGGAAGAGTTCAGGAGAAGAGGGCACAACTTTAGGATTGAAGGGCGTCCACTTAGAACAGAGATGCAGGAGAATTTCTTCAGCCAGAGTGTGGCAAATCTGTGGAATTTGTTGCCACAGGTGGTTGTGGAGGCCAGGTCATTGGGTGTATTTAAGGCAGTGATTGATTGGTTCTTGATTAGCCAGGGCATCTAAGGTTATGGGGAGAAGGCCTGGCAGTGGGGCTGAGTGGGGAAATGGATCGGCTCGTGATTAAATGGTGGGAAGGACTTGATGGGCTGAATGGCCTATTTCTAATCCTATGTCTTATGGTCTAAACACTAGTATTGTATCTGCTTCCACCACTACCCCAGGCATCCCATTTTTTGCACCCACCACACTGTATAAAATATTTCTCCCTTGTTTCCCTCTCCCCACCCCCATCTTCCATACGTCCTCCTGTATGTGATACTTTTACCCTGGGGGCAAGATTCTGACTGCCCACCCGGTCGGTGCCCCTATAAACTTCCCCTCAGACTCCGATACTCCATAAACAACCTCTCCCCATAACCCATCCCCTCTAAACCAGGCAACACCCTGGTGAATCTCGTCTCTCCCCATAACCCATCCCCTCTAAGCCAGGCAACACCCTGGTGAACCTCTTCTCTCCCCATAACCCATCCCCTCTAAACCAGGCAACACCCTGGTGAAACTTTTCTCTCCCTATAACCCATCCCCTCTAAACCAGGCAACACCCTGGTGAATCTCGTCTCTCCCCATAACCCATCTTCTCTAAACCAGGCAACATCCTGGTGAACCCATAACCCATCCCCTCTAAACTAGGCAACACCCCGGCAAACCTCTTCTCTCCCCATAACCCATCCCCTCTAAACCAGGCAACACCCTGGTGAACCCATAACCCATCCCCTCTAAACTAGGCAACACCCTGGTGAACCTCTTCTCTCCCCATAACCCATCCCCTCTAAACCAGGCAACACCCTGGTGAACCTCTACTCTCCCCATAAGCCATCCCCTCTAAACCAGGCAACACCCTGGTGAATCCGTCTCTCCCCATAACCCATCCCCTCTAAACCAGGCAACACCCTGGTGAACCTCTTCCCATAAGCCATCCCCTCTAAACCAGGCAACACCCTGGTGAATCTCGTCTCTCCCATAACCCATCTTCTCTAAACCAGGCAACATCCTGGTGAACCCATAACCCATCCCCTCTAAACTAGGGAACACCCTGGCAAACCTCTTCTCTCCCCATAAGCCATCCCCTCTAAACCAGGCAACACCCTGGTGAATCCGTCTCTCACCATAACCCATCCCCTCTAAACCAGGCAACACCCTGGTGAACCTCTTCTCTCCCCATAACCCATCCCCTCTAAACCAGGCAACACCCTGGTGAACCTCTTCTCTCCCCATAAGCCATCCCGTCTAAACCAGGCAACACCCTGGTGATCCTCTTCTCTCCCCATAAGCCATCCCCTCTAAACCAGGCAACACCCTGGTGAATCCGTCTCTCCCCATAAGCCATCCCCTCTAAACCGGGCAACACCCTGGTGAACCTCTTCTCTCCCCATAACCCATCCCCTCTAAACCAGGCAACACCCTGGTGAATCTCATCTCTCCCCATAACCCATCCCCTCTAAACCAGGCAACACCCTGGTGAACCTCTTCTCTCCCCATAAGCCATCCCCTCTAAACCAGGCAACACCCTGGTGAATCCGTCTCTCCCCATAACCCATCCCCTCTAAACCAGGCAACACCCTGGTGAACCTCTTCTCTCCCCATAACCCATCCCCTCTAAATCAGGCAACACCCTGGTGAACCTCTTCTCTCCCCATAAGCCATCCCCTCTAAACCAGGCAACACCCTGGTGAATCTCGTCTCTCCCATAACCCATCTTCTCTAAACCAGGCAACATCCTGGTGAACCCATAACCCATCCCCTCTAAACTAGGGAACACCCTGGCAAACCTCTTCTCTCCCCATAAGCCATCCCCTCTAAACCAGGCAACACCCTGGTGAATCCGTCTCTCCCCATAACCCATCCCCTCTAAACGAGGCAACACCCTGGTGAACCTCTTCTCTCCCCATAACCCATCCCCTCTAAACCAGGCAACACCCTGGTGAACCTCTTCTTTCCCCATAAGCCATCCCCTCTAAACCAGGCAACACCCTGGTGAACCTCTTCTCTCCCCATAAGTCATCCCCTCTAAACCAGGCAACACCCTGGTGAATCCGTCTCTCCCCATAACCCATCCCCTCTAAACCAGGCAACACCCTGGTGAACCTCTTCTCTCCCCATAACCCATCCCCTCTAAACCAGGCAACACCCTGGTGAATCTCATCTCTCCCCATAACCCATCCCCTCTAAACCAGGCAACACCCTGCTGAACCTCTTCTCTCCCCATAAGCCATCCCCTCTAAACCAGGCAACACCCTGGTGAATCCGTCTCTCCCCATAACCCATCCCCTCTAAACCAGGCAACACCCTGGTGAACCTCTTCTCTCCCCATAACCCATCCCCTCTAATCCAGGCAACACCCTGGTGAACCTCTTCTCTCCCCATAACCCATCCCCTCTAAACCAGGCAACACCCTGGTGAATCTCGTCTCTCCCCATAACCCATCCCTCTACACTGACAACAAGTCATCAATCCTTGTATCATCTGCAATCTCACTTACCCACTTACTTTTTCACCCAACTCACTATATATAAAACACCAACAGAAGTCCTCACCTCTAATCACAGAACCCCAGCCCATTGCAACCCCCTTTGGCCTCTACCCTCTGTATTCTGTGGGCCATCTAATTCTAATCCAAACTATTAACTCCCCATAGATCCTATACTCATTCTGGATCAGCTACCATGTGGGATCTCACCAAATGCCTTACTAAAGTCCATGTAGTCCATGTAGTCGCTGCCCTACCCTCATCAACAATCTCTATCAGCTCCTCATAAACCTCGGTGGGACTTTGCTCCTCACAAACTCATGTGGACTGTCCGTCATCTGAACATGACTTTGCAAATTGTGCATAAATCCTGTCCCTCTGTATCCTCTCCCATAGTTACTGTATGTCTGATATGGGGCTCATTGGCATGATGATTTCCCAGATTATCCCTATCTCCCCTTTTGAACACAGGCACAGCATCAGATACTCTCATGTCCTCTGAGCCCAGCAATCTCTTCACTTGCCTCTTTCAATAACCCCGGATATATCATCAGGCCTGGGGCACGTCCACCTCCCCACTCCTCAAAAGGTCCAACATCACCTCCATCTTGATCTCAAAATGTCTTACACATGAGTATTCTAGTTAGATATAGGAAGTTGGGGTCATCCCAAAATCTAGGACTTTTCTCTTTGGAGTGGAGGATGAGCAGTGTCTTAATAGAGATCTACAAGATTCTGAGGGGCATGGTTAGGGTGGATAGCCAGCACTTGTTTCCTGGGCTGGGGGCATAGACATTAGTAAATACTGGAAGTCATCTGTATAAGGTGAGGGAGGAAAGTTTAGGGGAGACATCAAGCATAAGTTTTTTTACACAGAGAGTAGTGGGGCCTGGAATACATTGCCAAGGGTGGTGGTGGAGTCTGGAAGAATAAGGACATTTAAAAGAAATCTTGAGGACATTGATGCAAAAATAGTCTATGAGTGTGAGGTTGGGAAGGGTTAGGTTGTTGAGTTGGGGGCTATCGGTTGGCATAATGTAGTGGTGTCTATAAGGAGTTGGTATGTTCTCCGTGTTTGTGTGGATTTCCCGGGGGCTCTGGTTTCTTCCCACTGTTCAAAACATACAGAAGATGTAGGTTAATTGGGTGTCAATTGGGCAGCACAGACTTGAGGGCCAAAATGGTATGTTTAAATTTAATTAAAAAAATTAAACCTCTGGTACACCTGAGAGATATCACTCCATCCCCTTCATTTTTATAGGTCTGTCTAGAACCCTCTTTGGTAGATACATCCCAAAAAGGGGGAATATTCAAATGGAAAAATGTCACCACGGTGGCTGACGAGGGAAGTCAAAACCAATGTGAAGGCAAAAGAGAGGGCAGACAAGGAAGCAAAAATGGGTGGGAAGATCAAGGACTGGGAAGTTTATAAATATGAAGAAAGGAATGAAAAATCTCACAGGGAGGGTGAAGAGCCTGTACTGTGCTGGAAAGTTCAATGATCTATGTAGAACAAGGGGGTTAAGAAGGGGAAGCCATTGAGGACTGAGATGAGGATAAACCTCTTTACCCAGAGCGTTGTAAACTTGTGGAACTCCGTCCCACACAAAGTTATTGAGGCCGATTGTTCAGATTTATTCACGAGGGAGTTGGATGAGGCCCATGATAATACGGAGTCAAGGGGTGTGAAGAGTTAGTAGGGATAGGGTACTGAGATCACATGGTCAGTTGTGGTGCTTTGAATGGTGTTGGAGGCTCGATGAGCTGAATGCCCTTCACTTGCCCCTATTTCCTAAATTAGTCTCTATTTGAACTCCCCACTCGTGGTCCTGGCCTCTGGACACGCCAGGGAACAGAACCCACTGGCTGTGACAAGACTGGCCAATGGTATCCTTTGAACCTGACCTGTGCAGAGGAGAGGATATGGATCATCCCCCCAGGGGGAGCTCACAGGGTCACAGAGCACGTACAGAGCAGCCAGTTCCAGAGTTCAGGGTACAACCTGGAGATGGGAGGCAACAGTGGGAAATGAGAGGGAAAGGCATTACTGAGAAATCTACTGACGGGAATTTGCTTCATCCAGGTTAAAGGGAAGAAAAAACATTACGTTGGACATGACGACTCCTCCAGAGCCCAGGATACCAGGTCCGTGCCGTTCTGCTGCCGCTCTCCCTCCCCCTCCCCTCTCCATCACTGCTGGGGGTGAGAGGCCATACAGTGATGCATCACCCAGCCCATTCTACCTTCCCCAGGAGAAAAAAGTCCAGCCATTAACTCCCAAGGAATCAATTTCAACAGGAACTCAATGGACAAAAATTGTCCAATAAGAATCCATTTTCAGTCCCATTTGTCAGCCACCTCCAAACAGGGAAATCCTTCCAACTCTCCCTGACATACAATGGCCTGACGATCATAGAGAGCCCACAACAATACTGACCAGATACTGGACCAGCCACAGGGGCAGCGAGGGACGGACAGTAAACACTGTTCTTGGTAATGGAGGGCCAATAAATGCTGGCCTTGGTAATGGATGGCCAATAAATGCTGGCCTTAGAAATGGATGGGTGATAAATGCTGGCCTTGGTAATGGATGGGCAATAAATGCTGGCCTTGGTAATGGATGGGTATTAAACGCTGGCCTTGGTAATGGATGGGTAATAAATGCTTGTCTTGCTAGTGATGCTTAGAAATCCACAAGAAAATCAATGAAAAAACCAGGAGAGCTTCACTGACAGTTTTTGTGTCAATGGTCGTTCAGACACTGTACCAAGTAACTCTCACCGACAGTGTTGTGACCATGGTTGTTTGGATACTCTGTACCTGGTGAGCTTCACCGACAGATGGTGTGACCATGATCATTCAGACACTCTGTACCAAGCATGCAACTCAGTATGATATCTGTACTGGATGAATTTTGCCAGGTTTTCCCGATCGATGTGATGGCCTTGGATTTAATGCGATCACGTTGGACAATGATGGAGTTTCCTACTTCTTCAGGGGTAAGACAAAGGCAGACCATCTCCCCTTCCCTGATCTCCCCCACAAAGCACCATGGAGAGTGGGCTGATGGACTTCCTATGGGGGTTTCCAGTGGGTTACCCGGGGGTATGGCAGGAAGGGATGTTTGTGTCAAGTTTGGAGTTGCCTTCACTACCGTCTGTGGCTTCTTCCGACAAGGAGCTGAGCTCAGTGCAGATGTTTTCCTGAGAACCTGATGTGCTCGACCGTTTCCACTTAACAGCGATGTAGATGGGGGTGTGGACAGGGGTTGTGAACAACGGGGTGCCTCTCAGAATCTTGTAGACCTCTACCAAGTCTCCTCTCATCCTTCACTCCAAACGTGAAAAGTCCCAGCTCAGATAACCTTGCCTTGTTTCCCAATCCAGGCAACACCCTGGTAAATCTCCTCTGCCCCCTCTCCGTAGCTTCCACATCCTTCCTGTAATGAGGTGACCAGAACTGAACACAATTCTCCAAGTGTGGTCTCACCAGAGATTTGTAGAGTTGCAACATGATCTCTCTACTCCTGAACTCAATCCCCCTATTAATAAAGCCCAACATCCCATAGGCCTTCCTAACTATCCTATCAACCTTGAGAGGGATGTAAGGATTTGGACTCCAAGTTCCCTCTGTTCATCCACACTGTTAAGTAACCGACCATTAACCCTGTGCTCAGCCTTCTGGTTTATCCTTCCAAAATGCATCACCTCACACTTATCCGAATTGAACTCCATTTGCCATTTTTCTGCCCAACTCTGCATCCTGTCTATATCCTCTTGGCACCTTCAAAAACCTTCAGCTCCATCCACAACTCCTCCAACCTTTGAATCATCCGCAAACTTACTGACCCCTTCATCCAGGTCATTTACAAAAATCACAAAGAGCAGGGGTCCCAGAACAGATCCCTGTGGCCCCTCCACTAATCACCGACCTCCAGGCAGAATACTTTTCTTCCACTACTACTCTCTGCTTTCTTCCTACAAGACAATTTTTTATCCACATGGCCAAGGTTCCATGATCCTGTGACTTTCTGGATGAGTTGCTCATGGGGGACCTTGTCAAATGCCTTGTTAAAATCCAAGTAGACAACATCTACCTCCCGACCCTCATCAATTCCTTTTGTTTCCTCCTCAAAAATCTCAATTAAACTCGTGAGGCACGACCTTCCCTTCACAAAGCTCTGCTGACTATCCTTGAGTAGATTGAACTTCTCCAATTGCTCATAGATCCTGTCCTTCAGAATCCTCCCCATTAGTTTACACACCACTGACTTAAGACTCACTGGACTATAATTCCCAGGATTATCCCTGTTACCTTTTTTAAACAAGGGGACTACATTTAATATCCTCTTTCTGCCCGACAGACGAGTTTGTGTGGAAGGGTTTCAAAGCTGAAGCCAGGCTCATTAATGCAACATGGCCTAGGCTGCCCTCTCACCTCCAAGCTGCATTTCGTCTGCATCAGCCCAGTGCTCCTGAGCTCCACGACAAGATCTTCTTTTTCAAAGTAGGTTCCCATGCCCCACACTATCCCCAGGGTGGAGGGGGGGGGGTGTGGGGGTAGGGGAGGAGGTTGGTGGTGTGAAGGGTTGGGGAGGGGTGAGGGACACTGGGGGAGGGGTGAGGAGCGCTTGGGGAGGGGGGTAAAGAGTGTTTGTCGAGTGGACCGTGAAGATGGACTATCCCGGGAAAGGGGCAGAAGGGTCTCCTGCTGGGGGTTTGTGCAGATGAGCCCAGGGTGACTTCTTGCCTTTCCCAGGGGGATATGGTGTGGCAGTATAACAACATGGTGCCAGAGGGCAGCTTCCCAATCAGAGAGAAGTTCCCAGGGATTCCGGACAACCTAACCGGGGCGGTGGAGTGTCCTATTGGTGACTGCTATGCCAATTCCGTGATCTTCTCCAAAGGTGAGGTCCAGGGGACTTGCACAAAGGCAGTGACACCAAGACAGCCTGTGCACGTCTCCCCCATCCCACAATGCCTCTCCCCCACATCCCCTCCCTGAAACCACATGCTCCTCCCCACATACCCCCTTCCCACCATCCTCCATGTTCCCTCTCCCCATCCCCCGCACCACACGCAGTCCCACCTTGCAAGGGCTCGCGATGACCTCGGGTAGGTGGGGGTGAGCAGCTGGGCGGAACCACTGCTGTCCCGGAGAAGTCAACACCACACCAGTGAAGGCGTTTCCCTGTGAGTGCTGGGACCATGCTGGAGTGTAATCAAGGCAGGGAGGGATTCAGCGCTGGGTATGCCACAATGCCAGTGGCCTGTGAGGCCGTCCCATCGGAGAGGTCATTAACCATGGTCTCTGCAGGAAACGCCATCTTTGTTTTGGATCTGACCACCAACAAGATGAAAGAGAAGCTTTGGCCCAGAGTCCGCGGGTGCACGGCTCTAATGAAATGGATCGACAAGTACTACTGCTTCCGTGGAACCTACTTCCTCCGCTTTAACCCCATCACTGGGCACGTTGCTCCACAATACCCGAAGGACTCGAGGGATTACTTCATGCGTTGCAAGGGACGAGGTGAGGTTCCACCACTCACTCCCACAGCTTGGTAACGTTCCCAATCCCAACCACGGGATCCCATTGTCTACATTTAACTACGACATTCCATACCACCCTGGGAGACTCAACAAGCCTCCGGACGCGCTTTCCAGAGGCACTCGTGCCATCCTTAACCCCATGTCCCAGTTGCAGAGCTTGCACAATGAGCTGGGCCACCCGGGGGTCGCGAGACTGTTTCACTTCATTAAAACCCAAAACCTCCCATTTTCGGTAGAGGAAGTGAGGTCAGTGAACAAGAGCTGCCCCATCTGTGCGGAGTGCAAACCGCAATTTTACCGGCCAGACAAAGCCACCCTGATATAAGCGACCAAACCTTTTGAGCGCCTCAGCCTCGATTTTAAAGGCCCACTCCCATCCAATAATAGAAATGTCTATTTCCTAAACATAATAGATGAATATTCCCGTTTCCCCTTCGCTATCCCGTGTTCTGATGGATCAGCACCCACGGTTATAAAATGCCTCCAATCCATCTTCAGCATATTTGGGTACCTGAACTGCATACACACAGACAGGGGGGCTGCATTCATGAGCGCAGAAGTACAGCAGTACCTGCACGAGAGAGGGACTGCTACCAGCCGCACTAAGAGGTACACTAAGAGGTCTTGTCTGTCTGCAAGACATACCTGGGAGGCTAGACGGTAGCTCTGGACTGCTTTATAGACAAGGTCACCGGGATGATCCCTGGTGACCTAATGGTGTCATTACATATCACCACACCCAAGCTACACACTGCTCCCACAGTCAGAGACTACAGCCCTCGCCCTGCACACAGATGGAGAACACAGGCCTCTCCCTGTACACAGTCAGAGACTACAGTCCTCTCCTTGTGAGACAGTCAGAGACTACAGTCCTCTCCATGGGGCACAGTCAGAATCTACAGCCCTCCCTGTCACACAGTCGTACACTACAGCCTGAGGACACGTGGAGTAACCACACCAGGACCTGATCTGACTCCATGCCAAGGTCTGTGGTGTCTCTGTGCCAGGTCCCAGTCTGTCTCTGCCCCATTGTCTGTGCCCCCTTCACCCCAGGGCCTAGTCTGTCTCTATCCCAGGGCTAGTGGTCTTTCCGCCTCTGGCCCCATGCTCTCTCCACTCCAGGGCCCGTGTTGTCTCCACCACAGGGCTTGGTCACCATGACCCTGCCCATCCCTGGGGTGTCAGTCTATGCAACTGGTTGCTGGTGTTGGATGGGATTTAATCTCCTCAACAGGACATTGGAGCAAGAACTCCACAGTGGACCGGAACATCTTCAACTCCTGCAGCAACCTGTCGTACGACGAGTTCACCCAGGACCAACTGGGAAGAATATACGCCTTCCGTGGTGAGTCCCACATCACAGGAGCGGCGCGAGCCACCCGGCCCCAATGGCTGTAATAGCTTAGACCTTCATTTCCTTATAATGTGGAAATGACTGACCTTGAGATTTACTAGGATGTTGCTCGGACTTCAGGAACTGAGTTGCAGGGAAAGGTTAAACAGGTTAGGATTTTATTCCCTGGAAGAATGAGGGGAAATTTGATTGAGGTTTTTACAATTATGAGGGGGGGGGGGTAGACAGAGTAAATGTAGGTCGGCTTATTCCACTGAGGGCAGGTGAGATACAAACCAGAGAACATGCGTTAAGGCTGAAAGGGGAAAAGTTTAGGGGGAACATGAGGGGGAATTTCTTCACACAGAGAGTGGTGGGGGTGTGGGATGAGCTGCCAGCTGAAGTGGTGAATGTGGGGTCAATTTTAAACATTTAAGAGGAATTTGGACAGGTCCATGGATGGGAGAGGTATGGAGGGATAAGGACTAGGTGCAGGTCAGTGGGGCCAGGGGAATAATGGTTTGGCACAGATTAGAAGGACTGAAGGGCCTGTTTCTCTGCTGTAATGATCTATGGTTCCAAGGCAACACCTTGGAGGAGCTAGTGCGGGCAATGGTGGGCATGGACAAAGTGACCTGAGGGGTCTGTTCCTTCTGATAGAGACAACTTCTCCTCCTTGAATCTCCTCAATGGAATGCAGAGCTGATCCACTCTTTGTTGGGTGTGGGGTCGAGGTCTGCGGTCAGCACTCCCGGTGAGTCTCACCCACACCTCTGTGGCTGGAACCCATCGCCCCATGGTTCCAGGGCCAACGACGGTGGCAGGAGCCTTCCAGCAGACACCCCATGGTCAGGGAGGTCAGGGTGAAGATGTGGGTTTCCGGGGGTGGGGGCACAACCCGGCATTGAAACCGTGTTTTTGTGGTGACTGCAGGCAACTGGTACTTCCGTCCAGACTTGAAGCGAGACGGCCGTCACCCCTGGTCCCTGAACAGCAGTTGGCCTTCACTTCACGGAAAAGTTGATGGCGTCTTCAACTGGGACCACAAGATGTACTTCATCAAAGTGAGTCCCATCCATTCCCCTATCCAGCCATTCCCCATCCCTCTGTCCATTAGTTGGCCTGTCCCTCCATTCCCCATCTATCTGTTCTCTGCTTCCTGTCACGACATCCCCCTGTCCCTCTTGTCCCACTGTTCCTCTCTACCCCCGTCTGACTTGTTCCTCAGAGTGTATTTAAAACTGAACTTAGTGTATCTTTCACCATTCTTCAGAGTATATTTCCATCTGAATTTCTGCATGTAATAACAACTGTATCACTGACTGTGTTCTGGTGTGTATTACCAGGAATCGGGGCAAAGCCTTTTTCCCTGTAATATCACAACACTGGTGACTTGTGTGACCTAATTGACGACTACATTGGGGCTGCCTTCTACACTCACGATGAGCTTGTCTTTGTTTACTTTGCTGCCAAATTCCACCCTGATTTCTTATCTAGATGAAGGTCTCAAGCCAGAAACGTTGGTTATGTACCTTTCCCTTTGCTATATGAAGTACACTGTTTGACCTGCTGAGTTTCTCCAGAATTGTGTTTTTATCTTGACCTCTCCCAATTCCAGGGACCACAGCTGTTCATATACAAAGCCGAAGGGAGCTACTCTCTGATCGACGGGTATCCGAAGCCGGTGGAAGAGGAGCTGGGGATCACTGACAGCCACATTGATGCCACATTTGTCTGCCCACACACATCCCTGCTGTATGTCATTCAGGGTAAGTACCACGTATCCTCCCTGGGAAACTCCTCCAGAGACGTCAATTTGCCGCCAGCACAGGCGGTGTCCAGCACCAGTTTGATGTCTCACCATTGGTCAGAGATTTGGTCCAGTGATCATACCCTGTATGCAGGCATTCAATCATCCATGGAGTTAAACAAATGAATCTGGATAAAACCAGCTTTAACCTTTGCTCCAGCACATACGCCTGTGACACAAAGTCCTCACATGCACCAAGACTGTGGTGAACGTTAAAGAAAAGTATTAATTTTGGACTTCCCCTACCTCTTCTGCCTCCAGGCACTTGTTTTCCCTTTATTCCTAGTTGGTCCTACTCTCACACGATTCATCCTTCTGTACTTCATGTACCTGTAGAATGCTTTAGGGGTTTCCTTAATCCTACCTGTCAAGGGTTTCTCATGCCTCCTTCTCGCTCTTGTAAGTCCTTTCTTAAGGACCTTCCTGCCTTTTGCTTCCTAATCATTCTGTGTTTCCTCACCTCTCCACTTTTCCTACCATCTTTTCCCTGTCTCACTGGGACAAAACTATCTAGAACCCCATGCAAAGGGTCCTTGAACTTGTTTCCTGTGGTAGCCAAGGGTATATCTCATCCATTCCCATGGACTTGTCAATCTAAGTGTTTTGCAGAAGTTACCACACAACCTCATTTTTTTTAACCCTTGATGTACTCCAGAACATTTCTGCTGTGCTTTTCACCCAAGAATATCTCTTCCCAATTTACTCTGAGTGAAGTATGAGAGTCTGCAGATGATGTGATTGTAGTAAAAACACTGAAACACTGGAGGAACTCAGCCGGGCACACAGCATCCACAGGAGGTAAGGCTATAGAACCGACGGTTCAGGCCTGAACCCTATCTGAAGGTGTTCTTGAGGAAGGGCTGAAGCCTGAAATGTCAGTAGAACCATACAACATCGTAGCACAGAAGCAGGCCCTTCAGCCCTTCTAGTCTGTCCCAAAACATTATTCTCCCTAGTCCCACTGACCTGCACCCACTCCATATCCCTCCATACCCCACCCCCCCCCATCCATCCATGGACCTGTCCAAATTAGTCCTAAATGTTAAAATTGAGCCCACATTCACCTGGCAGCTCATTCCACACTCCCACCACTCTCTGTGTGAAGAGGTTCCCCCTCACGCTCCCTCTAAACTTTTCCCCTTTCACCCTTAACCCATGTCCTCTGTTTTGTATCTCACCTCCCCTCAGTGGAAAAAGCCGACCTACATTTACTCTGTCCTCCTTCATAATTTTAAATACCTCGATCAAATCTCCCCTCATTCTTCTATGCTCCAGGGAATAAAGTCCTGCTGTATTCCTCCAGCATTTCTGTATTTTCCCAATTTACTCTTGCTAGCTCCTGTCTAATCCCATCATATTTAGTCCTTCCCCAGTTAAACACTTTCTCATTTTGCCTGCTTTTATTTTATCCATAGCTATGCTAAAGCTCAGGGATTTGGGGTCACTCTCACCAAAATTCTTCCCCACCAAGAGGTCGCCCCCTGACCAGATTCATTCCCCAAAACCAGATCCAGTGTGGCCTCTCCTCTCATCGGCCGGTCCACAGACTGTGGTCAGGAATCTTCTTGAACACACTTGACAAATTCAGCCCCATCCATCCCTCTTGCAGTTAGGAGGTGCCAATCAATATTAGGGAAGTTGAAATCACCCATCACTACAACCCTGTATTTCCCACCATTCTAAAATCTGCCTGCTGATCTGCTCCTCAGGGTCCCGAGGGCTATTTGGGGGCCTATAGATGACTCCCAGCACAGTGAGAGCTCCCTTCTTGTTTCTGACTTCCACCCACCCCGACTCAGTGGACCCTCCCTCTCTAGCTTCCTCCCTTTCTACTGCTGCATCAACCAGCCAATCACATGCTGAGCTGCATCAACCGGCCAATCACATGTTGAGCTGCATCATATAGATAACACTTTCCAGGTTCTTGTATTTGCTAATTTCAAAACATGTCATCTTTGAGGAAATGTGAGGACGAGATTCTGAATTACTATCTTATTAATCCCAGAAACCAAACTTTGTAAATGCAGCTTTATGTAGCTTTAATTCATTGATAAAACAGATAAACATTCTACATAACTTCGGATTAAGATTTTCATAACAATGTAACGATATTCAACTTTAAAGAGAGATACAAAAGGAATAAGATGAATTCAAAGAAAACGATCTCGAGCTCACGTTCCTGTCATGGTTTGTCGAAGAATGAAATGCAAGCTCTTAGTCTGGGCGGATATTATGACATATTCACTATGGAAACACTACAAACAACAGTCTTTCTTAAAGAAACAAGCACAAAATTAACTAAGAATCAAAAACTCAAGGTTTTAATCTTTACACATCACACAGCCAATCACACACTGAGCTGCATCACGCATTGAGCTGTCAATCGCAGCCAATCATATGTTGATTGAGTTCCATCAGCTGCCAATCACATGCTGAGAAGTGTCATGTGACCAGTTCCACACTGTGGTGTATCTCATGACCTGCCTAGTGCCAAGGCGTGTCATGTGACCAGTCCCCGCTGAGGTGCATGTGTCCTGCCTGTGGGATCTTGATGTCTACAGACTGGAGCAGCTGAGTTGAAGATCTGATAGATGCAATGGGGGACCCACTGAGCCCCTTCTCACCTTGATCTGTTACCTTGCAGGGAACCACATGCGGGTCATCAACCTGGAGCAGACCCCCAGGGTCCTCGGTAACGGGACACGTATCAGTCATTCCCAAGTGGACGGGGCGATGTGCAACAATCTAGGTGTTTACCTGTTCATAGGCACCCAGTACTACCTGTACGACTCACCTGCACACATTGCTTCATGGACAAAGCCCCCAAGCCCGAAGAGCATCAAAGAGGACTTTATGGCCTGTTCACACTGAGGGGCTACATCCACCCTGGCGGACGGTTCCTGCTTCCAGACCATCTTTTCTGCTTAGCTTGGACATTCCCTCCAATCCAGTCAAAGGGACTAAGTCCCTTGCTCACATCAGCTGTGCAATGATTCCAACTGCTTTGTGACTTACTCCCTTAAATAAAGCCTTTATGTTCCAACTGTTGTCTATCATTTGTCCGAGAGCTCCACAGATATCCCACAGGGCTCGATGCTGGCTCCCCTCCTGTTTGACTTCCATATTTTCATTTCAAGAGGAATAGAATCTAAGAGCAGGGATGTGACGTTGAGGCTTTACAAGGCCCTGGGGAGGCCTCACGTGGAGGATTGTGAGCAGTTTTTGGCTCCTCGTTTAAGAAAGGATGTGTTGATGTTAAAGAAGATTCAAAGGAGGTTCACGGGGATGATTCCGGAAATAAAAGGGTTGTCATATGAGGAGCATTTGATGCCTCTTGGCCTGTACTCGTTGGAATTTTGGAGAAGGAGTGGGGCGGGGCTGGGGGGTGAAATCTCATTGAAACATTTTGGCTGTTGAAAGGTGTGGACAGACTAGATGTGGAAAGGTTGTTCCCCACGGTAGGAGAGTCTAGGACAAGAGGGAACAACTTCAGGATTTTTAAAAAAATTTTTTTTATTTTTCACACCATAAATCACATCAACCATGATACACACTTTTTCCTTTTCACACATATACAGTGCCATTTTCTCCCCCCCCCCCACTCCTCCCATCCCACCCTCCCTACCTCCCCCCTCCCGTCCATTTAAGGTATAAAATCTAGGATACATTAAACCAGTCAGACAATGTTGTCATTCAATAAAAATACACCAGAAATTCTACTGAGTCCATTCTTTTCATTTCCTTTTCCTTCCGTTAACTTAGGTAATGATTGTCCCCGGTAGGTTTTCGCTATTGTGTTTAATGTAAGGCTCCCATATTTGTTCGAATATTTCAATATTATTTCTTAAACTATATGTTATTTTTTCTAATGGAATACATTTATTCATTTCTATATACCATTGTTGTATTTTCAAATTATCTTCCGATTTCCAGGTTGACATAATACATTTTTTTGCTACGGCTAGAGCTATCTTAACAAATCTTTTTTGTGCATCCTCCAAATCAATTCCAAATTCTTTGTTTTTTATGTTACTTAGGAGAAAGATCTCTGGATTCTTTGGTATATTGTTTTCTGTTATTTTATTTAATATCTGATTGAGATCTTCCCAAAATTTTTCTACTTTCTCACATGTCCAGATTGCATGAATTGTTGTGGAACAACTTCAGGATTGAAGGGCATCTGCTTAGAACAGAGACGTAGAGGAATTTCTTCAGCCAGAGGGAGGGGTATCTGTGGAATTTGGGCAGTTGTGGAGGCCAGGTCATTGGGTGTATTTAAAGCAGAGATTGATGGGTTCCAGAGCATCAAAGGTGATGGGGAGAAGGCCGGGCAGTGGGGCTGAGTGGGGAAATGGCAGGGCAGACTCAATGGGCTGAATGGCCTAGGTCTTATGTTAACCTTGGAGGTCAGTGTAGTTAGCATGGTTAGTACATTTGTGAATGACACCAAGATCAGAGGAGCAGCAGAGCAGTGCAGGGGACCAGAAAAGGGGAGATCCCCCTCCCCCCCAATTGAGAAGGAGAAGCAGAGGAGATTACCCTATGGGGCAGGTTATCACAAGGGAAGACCAATGAGGGGCTCAGCCGCTGAGTAACTCACATGGTCTGCTGGAGACTGTTTCATGGGAACCAGGTATCAGAGCTGAGATTTGAGAGGATGCTGAGGGCAAGATGTGCTCTCAAAGGGCCTTGAGCGCTGAAGGGTTCCTGATTGTGTGGGAGGTTCAGATCTGGAGCTCGGGCGGCCGGTGGATTAAACAGGAGTCTGGGCAGCTGCAGAATTCGCTGGAGGCGAATTCACGGAGACTCAATGTCTCTGAAGGGACTCTCTTTTACTTCTCTTTCTCTCGCACTGTGGGGGCCTCTGGGTGACACTAACGGCGACTCTTTGCTTTACAGCAGGCAGAGGCAATTTCACGTAACTTTACATGTTCTGTATGATTACATGACAAAGTCCACAGACCAAAATGGGGAACACACACATCAAGACATCTGTTCAACATCATTTCTGGCCTCGCTGATGGAGGGATAGCCTTGTTGGGCTGAATGAGCTACCTTTGGGTCCTCAGTGGGATGGATGAATCCCTGTCTCTGCCTGTGGTGGGCCACCTCCCTTGCTCTCCGCTCTTCAGACGGATGATCCGAAGAGATCTGCCATTGAAAGCATTCATGTTGTCCCAGTGGCTGGCCTTGGGCTGGGAGCTTGAGTGGAAAACAAGGTACTGTAGCTCACTGTTCCAAGAGACAATCTCTTTGAAAAGTCCATAGAACATCACAGCACAGAAACAGGCCCCTTCGGCCCTTCTAGTCTGTGCCAATAATTTTTCTGCCTAGTCCCACTACCTGTACCCAGTCCCTATCACTCCATACCTCCCCCATCTATGTACCTGTCCAAATTCTTCTTAAATGTGAAAATTGAGCCCACATTCGCCACTTCGTTCCATAGTCCCACCACTCTCTGTGTGAAGAAGTTTCCCTTCACTTTCACCCTAAATGTTTTCCCTTTCACCTTTAACCCATGTCTTCTGGTTTATATCTCACCTTCCCTAGTGGAAAAAGCTGACCTACATTTACTCCATCCCCCATAATTTTAAATACTTCCATCAAATCATCAAATCTCCCCTCTTTCTTCTGCACTCCAAGGAATAAAGTCCAAACCTTTTTAACCTTTCCCTGTAACTCAGTTCCTGAAGTACAAAACTCTTTGGGAGCTTGAGGGGAGAAGGCATAGTCAATGCTTTCATCGGCCATCTCCAGAGCCAAGAAGTCAATAGGGAGTGTTCCAAAGGGGCTGTTCTAAAAGGCGGAAGAGAATCAGTGGGCCACATCGCTACCTCCCATCTCATAATAAATTGAACAAGCAACGGTCACAGTAGAACAAAGCATGAGCCTCTCTGCAGAGACAGATCTCGGTGGGAATTCTCTCCCTAGAGGATGGGAGGGGTTCAGTCACTGGGTGTACGGCAAGTTTGACAGAGTAAGCCTTTTCTCTGGGGAGTGATGAAGGATGAGAGGTGATTTAATAGAGGTGTATAAGATTATGAGGGGTTTAGGCAGGCTGGCAGACAGCACCTTTTCCCCAGAGTGACAGTAGCAAATATAAGGGGACATTGATGCTGGAAAATCTAGGGCAGGTGACGGTGTTTTTTTTACAGAGAGTGTGGGTGCCTGGGGGTGTTGGAAGAGGCTGGTACAATAGGGACATTTAGAAGACCCTTTGACAGGCACACGGATGTAATAAAAAATAGTGGGCTTCGGGTGTGAGGTGAGGAAGGGTTAGATCGTGGGATAGGTTTATTTTTTAATTTGAAATTTAAAAAAAATATTTACAACAGGGTAGAAGCCGATTCTGGACATATAGATCCGTGCCGACCAATTACACCCAAATTTACCTACAACCCTGGTACATTTTGGAGGAAACCGGAGCCCCTGGAGAAACCCAGGCAGACATGGCAATAACGTACGAACTCCTTCGAGACAGCGGCGGATTCAAACCTGTGTTGCTGGCACTGTAACAGGGTCGTGCTGTTTCTATAGACCGGCACAACATTGTGGGTTGAAGGCCCTGTACTATTTTGCATCTAACCATATTAACTTCACTGTTATCTAAGTAGTTAACACCAGCGTTGTCTCCGCTCCATCCTCAACATCCATTGGAGCGCTTACATCCCTAACATCGAAGTACTCGAGATGGCAGAGGTCGACAGCATCGAGTCCACGCTGCTGAAGATCCAGCTGCGCTGGATGGGTCACGTCTCCAGAATGGAGGACCATCGCCTTCCCAAGATCGTGTTATATGGCGAGCTCTCCACTGGCCACCGTGACAGAGGTGCACCAAAGAAAAGGTACAAGGGCTGCCTAAAGAAATCTCTTGGTGCCTGCCACATTGACCACTGCCAGTGGGCTGATAACGCCTCAAACCGTGCATCTTGGCGCCTCACAGTTTGGCGGGCAGCAACCTCCTTTGAAGAAGACAGCAGAGCCCACCTCACTGACAAAAGGCAAAGGAGGAAAAACCCAACACCCAACCCCAACCCACCAATTTTCCCCTGCAGCCGCTGCAACCGTGTCTGCCTGTCCCGCATCGGACTTGTCAGCCACAAACGAGCCTGCAGCTGACGTGGACTTTTACCCCCTCCATAAATCTTCGTCCGCGAAGCCAAGCCAAAGAAAAAGAATAGAGATAAGTAACAACAGAGCATGCAGCGCCAAACCCCACGGCACACCACTGGTCACAGGCCTCCAACCTGATTCCTAATCGTACACACCACCCTCTAAACAAATCACCAAGCCAATCAGTATTAAAAAGAAAATTAATTGTCCCCTGCAGGCCACTGCCTGCCTCTATGTGATCTCACACCCCAGTACCCACAGTCAGATTCCAGATTAATTGTCAGAGTACATACATGACATCACATACAACCCTGAGATTCTTTTTCCTGCTGGCCAGGCAGAATTACCACTTATTGGTGGTGCAAAATAAACTGTACACTGTGAAAACATGTAAACAAATAAAGACCTGTAAACAGATAATGAATGTAAACAAACTGACTGTGCAATACAGAGAGAATAAAGAAAATCAATAAAGTGCACAAGTACGAGTCCTAAATGAGTCCCTGATTGAATGAGTTTGTCGTTGAGGAGTCTGATGGTGGAGAGGGAGCGGCTGTTCCTGAACCTGCTGGTGCGAGTCTTGCGGCACCGAGACCTCTTTCCTGATGGCAGCAGCGAGAACAGAGCGTGTGCTGGGTGGTGTGGGTCCTTGATAATTGCTGCTGCTCTCCGACGGCAGCGTTCCCTGTTGATATTCTCGATGGTGGGGAAGGTTTTGCCTGTGATGTCCATGAATGTATCCACTATCTTTTGGCTGTCTTTTCACTCAGGGGCATTGGTGTCCCCACACCAGATTGTAATGCAAACCATTGCACTTTCCACCACACCTCTAGAAATTTGCCTGGGTTTCTAGTGTCACACCAAACGTCCACAAACTCCTGAGGAAGTAGAGGCGCTGACGAGCTTTCTTCCCGTTGCCATTGGTGTGTTGGATTGAAGAGAGATCCTCCGAAATAGTGACTCCCAAAAACCTAAGTGTGCTCCAACCCTCCACCTCTGATCCCCGTGATCAGGAAGGGGCAGCGAGTGTGTTTTCCCTGAGCAGGAAGTCTGTCCTTGGGATCCACATCTCACTCTCTTCTTCAAGTTCCCTTCATTGTCATGTAATAGCACAGAACTTGTAATATTACACAAATCTGCCTCTGTAAGGCCGAAAAAGAGTCACCATTAGTGCCGCCCGTCGCTCATAACAATAAGAGAAAGGGAAGCAAAAGAGAGTCCCTTCAGTGCCCGTGATTCAGTTCACCCGACATTGGAGGATATGGAAAATCAAAATAATACTTTCAAACGTCAATAGAGCAGCAGTGGAAGAAACACTGGAGACTGAACAGAGTCTCCTCCTTCCCCACCATTCGGGGCCCCCAAACAGTCCCCTTATCACATCCATTTAACACCTTCTGTTGGCCCATTGTTTGAATTGGAGACTTTCTGATAATTCCCGTTTCTGCCTTTTCTCATTTTTCCTTGAAAGGCTCAGGCCCGAAACGTCGGCGACAGATCTTTGTCTCCTATAGATGCTGTGAAGACCGGCTGAGACCCTCCGGCATTTCGGTGGGTTTGATACAATCTGCAGCTATCATGTTGCACCTGAGAGCAGAGACTCACTAGATGGCAGCAACGTTGTGCAGATCGGCCTGTCAGGGCCCGCACCTCAATTACACCATCTTTGTGTTCCTGAAGGACTCCAGAGCCCAACGGCGACTGTCTGTCACCTTTCACGGATCTGCCCGACCCTCTGAGTTCCTCCAGCATCTGCACTCTCCCTTGCTCACTCCCGTACCCCTTCATTACTTTAACATCTAATCTCTTTCCCCAAAGAGCGGGAGGCTGAGAGGTGATCTCCTCAGTTTATAAAATCGCAGGAGGTGTAGATAAGGGGAAGGGGCCTCTCCTTTCCCCAGGGTAGGGGAGTCTGAAGCAAGGGAATACAGGTTTAAGGTGAGGGGGGAGAGATTTAAAGGGGACCTGAGGGGAACCTGCTTCACACAGTGTGTGATGGGTGTATGGAATAAGCTGCCGGAGGAAGTGGTAGAGGCGGGGACAATGACCCTGTTTAGGTGTGTGCAGAGGGAAGGTTTAGAGGGATGTAATCTGAATGCAGACATAGCAGAGGAACAGGCCCCTCAGCCCACGAGTCTGTGCTGAAATATGATGTCCAAAGGAAACGGATGGACAACGTGGTTGGCACAGAGGTGTGGGTCCAGTGCTCTAGACACCTCTATGACTACAATACAAAAGATTCAGACTGCAAAATCCGTAATAAGATGGCTCTTTAAAGCTCTGCCACCATCAAATCAAGAACAGTTGGTCTATCTCAGGCATCACTCCTCTTCCATTCCATTTCCCACAGCCCCCAAATTCCTTATCCTTCAGAATATGTTAACCCCCACTTTGAAAACCTACACTCATCTGGCCTGCAGGACCATGGTTAGAATATTTGTTGGTGCAACGTGACCTCGTGGTCAAATCCCGTGCTGTCTGTAAGGAGCTTGTACGTTTTCCCCATGTCTGTGTGGGTTTTCTCCAGGTGCTCCGGTTTCCTCCTACCCTTCAAAACGTACCGGGGTGGGGTTGTAAAATGGGTGTAACTGGGCAGCACGAACTCATGGGCCAAAAAGGCCTGTTACCATGCTGTAGGCCTACAATTATAACACTTCATGATTCACCATTCCCTGAGGCCAGAAATTCCTACCTCCCTCAGTTTTAAATGGGCCACCCCTCCATATGTTGCAATGACCCCTTCATCTGAGATTCTCACAACTGGAAACATCTCAACATCTGTCTTCGGGTCATGGACAATCAGGAATTAGGCTTGTGGGCCTTTTCTAGACAATGCTGGCATATGTACTGAAACAACGTTTCCAGGCGTGGTCTCACCTACCCTCTACAAATCTCTCTCCCTTATTGACCTCCAGCCCTATGCCAATTAATTACTTGCTGTCAAGTCAAGTTCATTGTCATCTGATTGTTTCAGTACAAAACAGTGTTCTCCTGTCCTCGGTGCAAAACAGGCAGACACACAACCAGATACAAACATACATATGTGGGACAAGTACACAAATAAATAGATATTGTTTCCTGAGTATGAGGGTCTCAGATGGTCAGTGTGAGCAGATCCTTTGGTCATACACCATTCTCATTGCCCGGGTGAGGAAGTTGGTCCTCAGCCTGGTGCTTCTGTAGTAGATTCTGACTTTTTTGCCAGTCGTACCTAAATCCCTCTGTGCTACCCCCATCTGCAGACGTTTCCCACATGAGTTCACTTTCTGATCTTCACATCCTTCCTCCATTTCCCGCCCATCCTGGTCTCTCACCCAACTTCCCTCCCCACACAGAACACAGGCAGAGTTTCCCTGGTCCCCCTCTGCTCCAGTGGGACGCCACCACCAGCCTCGTCTTCCCCTCATCTGCAGGGACCATGGTTTCCTTTCCCACCCACCAATCACCTTCTGTAGCAGGTGCATTACTTGCTCTGACACCTCCGGTCTCACCATCATCCAGGCAAGGCAGAGACTTTCCTCCAGCTAGTGTCCATGTTGTGGCATCCACATTGGCCAGACCAAGGTAGATGAGGCCATGGTTTCACATCCTTTAGAGGTCATCCTGAGCTTCTGGTTGCTTCTCCTGTCAAGCTCCCTCCCCATTCCCACACCAATCTGTCCATCGTTGGCCTTCCCCACTGCTAGGGAAGGAGAAACTCAGGTCATGTTGCATTACAAGATCTCAGAGCAGAAGAGACCAATCAGCCCCACCATCCTCCCTCTCAGCCCCACTCCCCGTAACCCTTGGATGCTCTGACTAATCAAATACCTGTCGATCTCTGCCTCAAATACACCCAATAACCTGGCTTCCTCAGCCGCCTGTAGCAACATGTTCCACAGACTCATGACCCTCTGACTAAAGCAATTTTTCCGCATGTCAGTTGCCCTTTTATCCTGAAGTTGTTCCCTTTCGTCATAGACCCCATGATCGTGGGAAACTTGCTGCATCGACTCTGTCCAGGCCTTTCAGCATTCAAAATGTCTTTCTGAGGTCCACCTTCATCCTTCTGTACCCCAACGAGACCAATCCAAGAGCCGACAATAGTTTCTCATCCATAGGAAGTGAAAGGCAGTCGAAGATCTGGGCCTGGGCCCTTCCTTGGGAATGTGGAGAATCAGGCAGGTGCCTGGAGAAAGCAGGAATAAGCACAGAGATCATATGATCAGACATGCTAGTATTCTTTGGCTTGGCTTCGCGGACGAAGATTTATGGAGGGGGTATAGAACAGGCTTAAAGGGCTGAATGGCTTGGAGTTTTCAAAAATGTGTTCAGGAAAATTTTCTAAATCAATATATAGAGTTATCAACTAGAGAGAATGCAGTTCTGGATCTCCTATTAGGGAACGAGATGGGACAGGAGACAGAAGTCTGTGTAGGGGAACATTTTGCGTCCAGTGATCATAATCCCATTAGTTTCAAGTTAATTATGGAGAAGGATTCTAAATTGGAGAAAGGCCAATTGAGGAAATGAGAAAGGATCTAGAATGTGTGGATTGGGATAAGTTGTTTCGGGCAAGGACGTGTGAGGTAAGTATGAAATGTTGAGAGTCAGGATTAAAGGTGAGGTTCACAGGCACAGGGAACCTTGGTTTTTGAGGAATATTGGGGATCTAGTTTGGAAGAAGAGGGAGGTGTATAACAGGGTCAGACAACATGAAGCAAACGATGTACTTGAGGATATAAAAAATGCAAGAAAAACCTCAAGAAATCAGGAGGGCTGAATGGCCTTCTGCTCCTTTACTCCCATCCAGTGACCTGTGGAAGGATAGAAGCCGTTCTTCACCCAGCCAGAGAAGTGTTGCCTCAGCGGCCACCTCAGAGCCCTCCGTGGTGGGGTGGAAGGAACTGTATTTGAACCCATGGAAGAGCTGAGATGAACACACGCACCCAGTCTGAACGATCTCCCACTGTATTCCCGAACCACCTTTTTGAAAAATAGCAGGCATCACGATATGCAGGCCCATATCTGACATCCTCAGAAGCACCGGCGCATTCCAACTTCTGGACAAGTCCCTTCTAGCCATCACAGCTGCACCATTGATTGCCAATGGCATTTAGAGGGCTCCTAACATGGACGCCAAGAGCTGGGAGAATCACATCCCCCCCCTCCGTCAAGCCCACTGTTTCCCCTGCAGTCTGGGGTTTCTGGTGGGAATACGCAACGATTTTGCTCACCAAGGTGAGTGCATGCTCTGAATGCAATGTCCTCGATGTCTCTGCACTCTCCCATGAGCTGTATAGAACATTCCAGCAAAGTACAGTCCCGTCAGCCCACAATATTGCGCTGATGAATGTAAAGCTACCTGACGACAATCTAAACCTTCCCTACATCACACCCCCATAGCCCTCGACTTTCCTTCCATTCACAGGCCTGTCTAGGAGTCTTTTGAATGTTCCCAGTTTACCAGCCTCCACCCCCAGCAATACATTCTAAGTACCCTCTGTGTAAAACTCGTACCTCTGGCACCTCAATGGCAAATGAGGGCATTAGTGAAGAACAACTGGTTGGGTGCCTGTACAAGAGAAAGTGCTTCCCCTTTAGACTCTTCTGACGGTCTTTAATTACAAGACTGATATCAAATAAACACATGATGTCAGGATTTCGACCGAGGAAGGATGAACCCTCTGTGATAAGAAGGAACGGTAGACAAGATGGTGACTTAGACTCGGGGCTTGTGTTTAATTCTGGCCACCTCATTACAAGATGGTGGAGAGGAGATTGACCAGATTGTTGCCTGGATTGGAGAACAAGTCATGAGAAAAGGTTGAGAGGACTAAGGTCTTTCTCTTTCGAGAGGTGCATATGATTACATGAGGCGTGAATAGGGTGGACATTCAGAACCTTTTTCCCGGGGTGATAATAAGACCATAATATATAGGAGCAGTGGTTTGGGTGGGGGGAGATCTGGGCCTGATATCCCGCTCACCTCGGGAAAGTGCACGCGTCATCCACTGCCTCTCCTTTCTCGGTGTAGTGGATTCACCAGGCAGGAGACCACTGCAAATGCATTACTGCGTCCTAGCAACCCCTTCTTGCTGGTGTCCCCCATTTTCACCGAGCTTGTTCTGTCTTGGTGTGACCGAATGTCCGGCGGTATAACTGGACGGGTGGGCTGGGCTCATTAGCCTTGGTTGGCAGCTAGTTTAAGAGAAGGACGACTCTGATTTCAAACCTGGGCAGATGGGGCTCGTCAGGCAATCAGTCTAGGAGAAGGACCCTCTGACGTAACACCGAGGACCTGGCTGTCACCGTCCCAGCATGCTGGGCCATGGCAGATGAACCCCGGGTGTAAAGGGTGGGGCTAGTACTCTGCACACTGCACTCCCCTAAAAAATCCACTGCGCAGGCTCAAAGGACATGCCCATGTCTACAAATCCTCCCTGGATCTTCGTTCCTGAAGCCAAATGATCATTAAGAGGCAGCAAATAGCAGAATATCTGTTTAAGGTGAGGAGAGGAAGGTTTAGGGGAGACATCAGAGGAAGGTGTTGCCGGGGGTGGTGGTGGAGGCTGGTACAATTGGGACATTTAAGAGGCTTTTAGATGGACACGTGGATGGAAGAAAAATAGAGGGTTACATAGAAGGGAGGGTTTAGTACATTTTGGTAGGAATATATGGGTTGGCACAACATTGAGGGCTGAAGGGCCTGTACTGTGCTGGAATGTTCTGTTCTAGGTCTGAAACACATTAAACTAAATTTCATGCAGGAACTAAGGAACTAAAAGCTATAAAAAAGGTCCAGCAGGAATATTAATAGCAACCCTACTGCCTGAGAGCTCATGGAATCCACAAACTAATTGAAACCATTTTTGAAAATTGAAGTAGGTTGTGCACGCAGATCGGCCAAAAATAGGCCATTCTGCCCTTCACATTTGTGATGGGCATGAATTATTCAGCTTACACCCCTCTTTCCAGATGTGGGCACATAGATTCAGAAGAATGGGGGGGGGGATCTTGTTGACAATTATGGAAGGGGGAGAGAAACCAGAGGGAGGGAGATTGTTTCCACTGGAAGGTGAGATTAGAGCCAGGGGACACAGTTATAGACCCCGGGGGTGAGGAGATGAGGAGGAATTGGTTCTCCCAGAGGGTAGTGAATCTGTGGAATTCACTGCCTGAGGCTGCCTCTTTAACACTTAAGACACTTAGATATATTTCTGTACAGCAGGGAGATTAACATAGAACATAGACTCAGTCAGAGACATCCTTGACCCTAGCACCTGGGAGGCAACGTATTATCCGAGACCCTTGATCTCAGTCACAGAACCTCTTAACTATCAAATCCCCATTCGCCACAGCTCTCCTCTTCTCCCCCTATCCTTTCTGAGCTAAAGGGCCAGATTGTGCCAGAGATGTGACCACCATGGCTTGTCCCTGGAAGGATGTTTCCTCCCCCCCTCCCTCCAACAGTATCCAAAACAGCTGAGGGGAATGGCCATGGGGTTGATTTGCAATGTCTGCCTGTTCCCTTTCCCTTTCCTAACAGTCACCCAGCTACCTGCCTCCTGATTTTTAAGGGAGACTTTCTCTCTGAAGCTCCTGTCTTTAGGGGGAAAGGCTGGGGAGGTGGAGCTAAGTCCAGGATCGGCGGTGATCTCATGGAATGGCAGAGCAGCCTTGACGAGCCAAATGGCCGAGTCCTGCCCATTGCTCACGTTCTTACACAGGAGCTAGAGTTGGCCACGGCATCTCAAACTTGCTCTAGTAATTGAATGAAATGGTGAATGATCAGTTTGTAACCTTATTTCTGCCTTCCTCCCTACCCTAGTAAACTCGTCGTCTTATTTACCAAGAATCTCTACTTCTTTCTTAAAAATCTTCAAAGATTCTACTTCAGCCATTGTTTGAGGAAGAGCTCCAATCACAGATGACTCTCTCAGGGAAAGCATACGCATTTCTGTCTGAAATGGGCAACCCCTTATTTTAAGCACCGACCACTCGTCCAAGATACTCCCACAAGAGGAAACATCTGCTCTTCATTCACCTTGTCGAGACTACTCATGATTTTATGATTCAATCAAAATTGCAGGTCAGAGCTTGCCAAGTGCTCATCCAGATACGTTTTAAGTGAGATGAACATTTCTGCCTTCAACATCCTTTCAGCGATCAGCTTCAGACTCCCACTAAGCTCTGGATCAAATCTCAATTCCCCTCTAACCCTTCCATCAATGATTAACTGACACACCCGCCAGAGGAGACAGATCCTTCCAGTTCACCCCCTCTTGCCCGCTCCTCGTTTCAACAACTTCATCCTGGGGAACGGGTGGGTTGGTGGAGCTATAATCTAGCAGGATGGATGGGCTGAATGGCCTCCTCCTGCTCCTGTTTCTCACATTCTTATGAATGTCTCTGCTGAATATAGGATCAGAGTCATACAGTTCTACAGCGGGAAACAGGCCCTTCATCCCATCCTGTCCATGCCAAACAAACTGGCCGCAATAGCAATCAGGATTTATCGTCATGAACAAGTCACTAAATCGATTGTTTCGTGGCAGCGCGAACATTCATATAAACCACCTTCCAACAAAAAATAAAATAGTGTACAAAAGTCAGTGAGGCCGTGTCTTTGGTTCACTGATTATTCAGGAATCTGAAGACATTGGGGAAGAAAATGTCCTGGTGCCGCTGGGAGCACATCTTCAGGCTCCTGGACCTTTTCCCTGATGGTAGCAGAGTGAAGAGGGCATGGCCTGGGTGTGGGGGGGGGGGGTTCCCCCTCCTGTTTAACCTTTCCCTGTAACTCAGTTCCTGAATCCTAGTAAATCTTCTCTGCATCTTTCAATCTTATTGATATCTTTCCTGTAGTTATGCGACCAGAACTACACACAATGCTCCCAATCTAGCCTCACCAATGTCTTCCACCTGGCCCAATGTTTGACCTATGTCCCTCTAAACCTTTCCTATCCACGTACCTGTCTAAATATCTTTTGGACATGACAACCTCCACAACTTCCTCTGGCAGTTCATTCCACCCTCAGATCCCCTTTACCTTAAATCTACAGCTTTTCGTTTTAGATTCCCCTACCTCAGGGAAAAGGTGATCGCTAATCAATGCTCCTTGCGATTTCATCTCTCCCCTTGTGTTTATGCATACCGGTACGCAGACAGGCACTGCAACACTGATGTCCTCACTGAGAAGAGTGTCCGTGGATCCCACACCCCTTCTCGTGTCGCTGCCATCTGCGGAACATACCGGGGTCATAGGTTAATTGGGTGTAATTGGGCGGCACAGACACGTGGGCCGAAATGGACTGTCACCGTGCTGTACGTCTAGATTTAAAAAGTAAATTTAAAATTTAACACACTCCCCACCCACCCACCCACCTTCCCTGCCATATTTCCCCTCCCCTTCCCCTCGAACTCCCTCTCCAGCTCCCTCCCCCACTCTCCCTACCCCTCTCTCCCCATCACCCTTCTCCCCTTCCCCTCCAGCACCCTCCCCTCACCCTCTTTCCCTAGCACCCACTTCCACCTTCCCTCTCCTTACCCCTCTCTCCTCATCACCCTCCTCCCCTTCCCCTCAACCCCTCCCCTCACCCTCACCCCCTTTCCCTATCACCCAGTTCCACCTTCTCTCTCTCTTTACCCCTCTCTTCCCATCACCCTCCTCCTCTTCCCCTCCCCTCCAGCCCCCTTCCCTCACCCACCCATTACCCACCCCTGCTCTGCCCCCGACAAATTTCACCTCATCCCCTTCCGCTTCTCTCCCAACCAACCTCCCCATTTCTCACCCTTCCACTTCTCTCTCCCCTCTCTCCCCTCTCTACAATTACTCCCTCACCCACTCCCCTCTTTCCCAGTCCTCTCCTCCTTTCCCTCATCCATTCCCCTCACCTCTATCTCCTCATTTCCACCCTCCTCCAAATCCCTCCCCTTACTATCCCCCATTGCTATGCTTTCCTCCATCCATTCACCATCCCTCCAGTCTCTCTCCTGTGATCTCTAATTTATCCTGTCACCTCTCACTCTCCCCATTCCCCTTCCCTCTAACCCTCTCTGCCTCTCCACCTCCTGTCCCACTCTCCCTGACCTGTCCACTCTAACCTTGCCCTTTAACTGCCTTCACCAACCTCACCTCTCTCTACCTCTCACAATCTCACCTCCCCTCCATAAACTTTTCGCATTCCACCAAATATTCTCTCCCTCTCCCCATACCCAACACACCCTCTCCTTCCTCATTGCCTTCTCTTCCCCCCACAATCCCCACCTCTCTCACCTCCACTCTCTATCTTCTCTCTCTATCCTCTCTTCTGTCCAAACTCCTTCCCCATATTCTCTCTCCCCTCCTCTCCCTCCCATCCTTGTCCTCCCATCCTGACCATGCTTCTCTTCCTTCCCTCCCTCCCCTCCCCAATTTCCCTGCCCTATCCATCCCCTCCCTTCCCTCAACAACTTCCCCTCATAACCATCCCTCCTCAGCTCCCCTTCCCTCCCCTTCTCCCCTCCACTTCCCCTTCCTCTCCTCTCTCCATCCAATCCACACCCACACTCCCCAAACTCCCCCACCCCCCTCCCCCCTTTCCCCCTCCCCCCCTTTCCCCCTCCCCCCTTTCCCCCTCCCCCCCTTTCCCCCTCCCCCCCTTTCCCCCTCCCCCCCTTTCCCCCTCCCCCCCCTTTCCCCCTCCCCCCCTTTCCCCCTCCCCCCCTTTCCCCCTCCCCCCCTTTCCCCCTCCCCCCCTTTCCCCCTCCCCCCCTTTCCCCCTCCCCCTCGGGCTGGGGTCTTCCCTGCGGGCGGGGGGCGGGCAGAGGGCTGGCCGGCGTTGACGTGTGTGCGGCTCCGCTCCACTCCGGGATGTGAAGCGGCTGAGCCGGTCCCCGCTGCCCGAGCAGCCGCTCCGGACCCAGGCGAGGAGGCTCCGGAGGCACCGGGGTGAGTGAGGGGAGCCCGGGGACGGGGGGAGAGGCTGGGGGACGGCGCCGGGACTGGCGCTGCGGCTCCGCTAGCGGACAATGCAGGGCGGAGAGAGGCGCAGATCAGCGCCGCAGAGACGAGGGTCTTGGGGGGGAGACGAGGGTCTTGGGGGGGGGGGGGGAGACGAGGGTCTTGGGGGGGGGGGGAGACGAGGGTCTTGGGGGGGGGGAGACGAGGGTCTTGGGGGGGGGAGACGAGGGTCTTAGGGGAGTGTGTTTGGTGGGGAGCGGAGGGTCTGGGGGATGGGAATGGAGGGGTGTGTTGGGGGCAACGGAGGGTCTGGGGAGGAGGGAAGGGGGACGGGGGAACGGAGGGTCTGGGGGTGGAGGAGAGAGGAGGGTCGGGGGATGCGGAGAACGGAGGGTCGGGGTGGGGTGTATGTGTCTGCGGGGTGGGGGTCAATGGAGGGTCTGGGGCGGAGGGGAGAGGAGGGTCGGGGGATGCGGAGAACGGAGGGTCGGGGGGACAACGGAGGGTCTGGGGATGTATCGGGGTCGAGGGAAGGTAGCGGAGGAAAGGGGCGGAGGGTCTGGGGCGGAGGGGAGCGGAGGGTCGGGGAAAACGGTCTGCGAAAGGGGAGGGAGAGGGTCGGGTTTGGTGGGAGCGGAGTGTCGGGGGAGAGCGGAGGGTCTGCAGGAGGGGAGGGAGTGGAGGGAAGGTATGGACGGTCTGCGGGAGGGGGTGGGAGAGAGTGGAGGGTCTATATAGGAAGAGCAGGGGGGTGGGAGAGCGGAGGGTTTGTGTGGGGTGGGAGGGGGAGAGAGAGGAGGGTCTGTGGGGGGGGGGGGTAGGTGGAAGAGAGTGGAGGGTCTTCTTGCTGCCTGTAAGGACTGGACTGTGTTTTAACTGAGGACAGGGCTCCAGTTGTATCCTGGTGGGACCGACTGGTATCAGAATGTCCATGAACACTGTGCCCAGGACCTTCTGAACAAGGCCAATATCACTAATGTCCTCACAGTCCTGGAACAAAAGACTGTGAAGTCTTTCATTTCAGAAACCCCACATGGTAACAGACCCTTCTGCCCAAATATGTCTATGTGACCTACTAACCTGGAATTTCTTTGGAACATGGGGAAAACCCACTCAGGATGGGGAAAATGTACAAACTCCTTACAGCGCGGGATTTGAACCCTGGTTTCTGGAGCTGTAATTATGCTGATCTTCATTGTGGTCTGGAGCTCCACAGATCTTGCCACTGAGCTACTGGCTCCACAGAACAGCCCTGGTTAGCCTCGCAGTGAACCAACGCTGTTACAGCGCCAGTGACCCGGGTTTGAATCCGCCGCTGTTTATAAGAAGTTTTTATGGTCTCCTCAACACCTACGTGGGTTTTCCTTATGTGCTCCAGTTTGCTCCCACCCTCCAAAAAGTAGGAGGTTGGCAGGTTAATTGGGTTTAATCGAGCGGCACAGGTTTCAATGGCTGGAATTGGCTTCTGCCGAGTTGTGAATAAACTTCCATTTCTGGCACATCAACTGATAGAGCTGCATTTGGCCGAATCCCCGGAATCTGCCCTCTTTCGGTTCATGGTGATGAACTCGCAATTCCTTCACAGAACTCCCAAATCTCGACGCTGCACCATCTCCCAGGACAGGCTGAATCTGCAGCCAGTTCGGATTCTCCTGATGCTTTAGGGAAAAGAATGGACACTTTAGAACCATCTTCATTTGCAAACTGCATCTTTTTCCATTGTACAATCTGAAATGATTCCGAAGGCAAGTAAATGTCCAAACATCAATCTCCAGTGTGATTTTCCATCTCACTCACCTCAAAACAACAGGCAGAGATGTTCAGCAGAGAAGAGGCCCTTTGGCCCAAATCATTCATGCTGGCCAAGTTGACATTCTGGTATACTCCCACTTGCCTGTATTTCATCCTGATCTTTCTCAACCCTTTGTCCACACACCTGTCCAAATGCCTTTGAATGTTGTTACTGTGCCTGTGTCTACAGCTTCTTCTGGCCGCTCATGCCAGATAGAGGCGACCCTTTGAGTTAAGGTACCTCTAAAACCTGCCCCTCTCACCTGTGCCTCAAGTTCTAGAATTATCTACCCTGGGAAATAGACCGTGACCATTCTCTTTATTCGTGCCCCTTATGATGTATAAACCTCTATACGATGACCCCTCGTCCTCCCACACTCCAGGGAATAAAGACCCAGCCTGTCCAACCCCCTCCCTGCAGCCGACCCCTCCCTGCAGGCCGACCCCTCCCTGCAGGCCGACCCCTCCCTGCAGGCGACCCTCCCTGCAGGCCGACCCCTCCCTGCAGGCCGACCCCTCCCTGCAGGCCGACCCCTCCCTGCAGGCCGACCCCTCCCTGCAGGCCGACCCCTCCCTGCAGGCCGACCCCTCCCTGCAGGCCGACCCCTCCCTGCAGGCCGACCCCTCCCTGCAGGCCGACCCCTCCCTGCAGGCCGACCCCTCCCTGCAGGCCGACCCCTCCCTGCAGGCCGACCCCTCCCTGCAGGCCGACCCCTCCCTGCAGGCCGACCCCTCCCTGCAGGCCGACCCCTCCCTGCAGGCCGACCCCTCCCTGCAGGCCGACCCCTCCCTGCAGGCCGACCCTCCTGCAGGCCGACCCCTCCCTGCAGGCCGACCCCTCCCTGCAGGCCGACCCCTCCCTGCAGGCCGACCCCTCCCTGCAGGCCGACCCCTCCCTGCAGGCCGACCCCTCCCTGCAGGCCGACCCCTCCCTGCAGGCCGACCCCTCCCTGCAGGCCGACCCCTCCCTGCAGGCCGACCCCTCCCTGCAGGCCGACCCCTCCCTGCAGGCCGACCCCTCCTGCAGGCCGACCCCTCCCTGCAGGCCGACCCTCCCTGCAGGCCGACCCCCTCCCTGCAGGCCGACCCCTCCCTGCAGGCCGACCCCTCCCTGCAGGCCGACCCCTCCCTGCAGGCCGACCCCTCCCTGCAGGCCCGACCCCTCCCTGCAGGCCGACCCCTCCCTGCAGGCCGACCCCTCCCTGCAGGCCGACCCCTCCCTGCAGGCCGACCCCTCCCTGCAGGCCGACCCCTCCCTGCAGGCCGACCCCTCCCTGCAGGCCGACCCCTCCCTGCAGGCCGACCCCTCCCTGCAGGCCGACCCCTCCCTGCAGGCCGACCCCTCCCTGCAGGCCGACCCCTCCCTGCAGCCGACCCCTCCCTGCAGGCCGACCCCTCCCTGCAGGCCGACCCCTCCCTGCAGGCCGACCCCTCCCTGCAGGCCGACCCCTCCCTGCAGGCCGACCCCTCCCTGCAGGCCGACCCCTCCCTGCAGGCCGACCCCTCCCTGCAGGCCGACCCCTCCCTGCAGGCCGACCCCTCCCTGCAGGCCGACCCCTCCCTGCAGGCCGACCCCTCCCTGCAGGCCGACCCCTCCCTGCAGGCCGACCCCTCCCTGCAGGCCGACCCCTCCCTGCAGGCCGACCCCTCCAGTCCCAGCAACATCCTGGGGAATCTCCTTCTGCACCCCTTCCAACTCACTGGTGCCCTTCCTACAGCTGGGTGACCAGAACCGCACACAGCTCTCCAAGTGGTCTCACAACACCTCATACACCTGGATCATCTACTCTACACCTACCTAGTGAAGGTCACTGCGCCAAACACCTTCCTCCCCATCCTGTCCACCTGAGTCACCACTTTCAGGAACTCTGTCCTTGTCCCCCTCTGTCTCTCTGTTCTAAACCCTGTTCAGGGCCCGACCATTCACCGTGCAAGTCCTGCCCTGATTTGATTTTCCACGTGCCAGAGTTAAACTCTGTTTCCCACTCCTTGGCCCACCTTCCCAACGGACCTAGATCCTGCTGTAAACTTCGATATCCTTCCTCGCTGTCCACTCCACCACCAATGTTGGTGTCATTTGTGAATTTACCAATCAGGTAACTACAATCCCATCCAAACCATTAATGTATATGACAAAGAGCCGTGGACCCAGTACCGAGCCCTGTGGCACATCCCTGGGCACAGGCCTCCATCAGAACACCATCCCTCCACCACGTCCCTGGCCACAGGCCTCCATCAGAACACTATTCCTCCACCACTCCCCTGGGCACAGGCCTCCAGCAGAGCACCATCCCTCCACCACTCCCCTGGGCACAGGCCTCTGTCGGAACACCAAACCTCCACCACACCCCTGGGAACAGGCCTCCATCAGAACACCATCCCTCCACCACACCCCTGGGCACAGGCCTCCATCGGAACACCATTCCCCTCTGCCCCCTTCACCTGAGCAGGGTTTGAATCCGATGGGTCAGTTCCCCTTGGATCCTGTGTGATTGAACCTTCCAGACTAATCTGCCTTGTCAAAGGCCTTGCTAAAGCCCACATCTACTGTCCCACCCTCATCAACCCTCTTGTTCACCCCTTCTAAACGCTCTATCCAATCTGTGAGACACGGCCTGCCTCGCACGAATCCACCCTGGTGACCTCGTCAATCCCCGACTCTCCAAATGTCGGGAGATCCTGTCCCTCAGGTGGCTCACAGTGGCACCAGGATTGATGGCTGGAATAGGCTTCGACGGTGTTGTAAATAAATGAAAATGTAAAAGATGATGTTTATATCTTAGTGAGGACCTCTGCACTTACATCCTCCGCTTCCAGTGAGGTGCAATGATGCCTTTTACCAGGACCTTGGACTTCAATATGGACCAGTCTAATCCTTCTCCAATACTAGCAGAGCCTGGTCACTCTATTAGTTTAAACTAGTTCTGGAGTAAGCAGGTGGCTCCACAACCCCCGAAGTCCTGCCTTTTAGACTCCTTCCACACTCCCTACATTCACTCTTTATCTATAAAATCTTCTCAACCTACTACGTTCTAAGAAGAACATGCCCAGGTTTTCCACTTTCTCACAATAACTCAATTCCCCGTTCCTGCCAACAACTGCATAAACCTCTCTGTTCCCACTGAAGAGAGATGAAGAAAAAGATTGTTGGGGGTTAATGGAAACCGGAAAAGTTGATGTTAAAGGTTGTAGTAAAAACAGAAAGCTGGAGAATCTCCACAGGGCAAAGAGTGGACTTTACATAAGCAAAGATGAAGATGACATTAGCAGAGACTGGTCACTCTATGAGTTTAAACTAGTTCTGGAGTAAGCAGGTGGCTCCACGACCCCCGAAGTCCTGCCTTTTAGACTCCTTCCACACTCCCTACATTCACTCTTTATCTATAAAATCTTCTCAACCTACTACGTTCTAAGAAGAACATGCCCAGGTTTTCCACTTTCTCACAATAACTCAATTCCCCGTTCCTGCCAACAACTGCATAAACCTCTCTGTTCCCACTGAAGAGAGATGAAGAAAAAGATTGTTGGGGGTTAATGGAAACCGGAAAAGTTGATGTTAAAGGTTGTAGTAAAAACAGAAAGCTGGAGAATCTCCACAGGGCAAAGAGTGGACTTTACATAAGCAAAGATGAAGATGACATTAGCAGAGACTGGTCACTCTATGAGTTTAACTAGTTCTGGAGTAAGCAGGTGGCTCCACGACCCCCGAAGTCCTGCCTTTTAGACTCCTTCCACACTCCCTACATTCACTCTTTATCTATAAAATCTTCTCAACCTACTACGTTCTAAGAAGAACATGCCCAGGTTTTCCACTTTCTCACAATAACTCAATTCCCCGTTCCTGCCAACAACTGCATAAACCTCTCTGTTCCCACTGAAGAGAGATGAAGAAAAAGATTGTTGGGGGTTAATGGAAACCGGAAAAGTTGATGTTAAAGGTTGTAGTAAAAACAGAAAGCTGGAGAATCTCCACAGGGCAAAGAGTGGACTTTACATAAGCAAAGATGAAGATGACATTAGCAGAGACTGGTCACTCTATGAGTTTAAACTAGTTCTGGAGTAAGCAGGTGGCTCCACGACCCCCGAAGTCCTGCCTTTTAGACTCCTTCCACACTCCCTACATTCACTCTTTATCTATAAAATCTTCTCAACCTACTACGTTCTAAGAAGAACATGCCCAGGTTTTCCACTTTCTCACAATAACTCAATTCCCCGTTCCTGCCAACAACTGCATAAACCTCTCTGTTCCCACTGAAGAGAGATGAAGAAAAAGATTGTTGGGGGTTAATGGAAAACGGAAAAGTTGATGTTAAAGGTTGTAGTAAAAACAGAAAGCTGGAGAATCTCCACAGGGCAAAGAGTGGACTTTACATAAGCAAAGATGAAGATGACATAACCTTCATCAGGGGTATGGAAATTGTCGGTGGGTGCCCAAACAAAATTGTGGGGTAAAGGGTGGGGGGGCGGGGGTAGCACAGTCCCACAGACAGGAGGTTAGGGCTCAAGCCCGAAATATTGGTTCTATCCCTTTATCTTTGCTACATAAAGACACTGTTTGACCTGCTGAGTTTTTCCAGCATCGTTTTTACTTCGATGTTAATGCCATTCGGCTGGAGTGTGCCCAGACAGAATTTGCGGGTGGTCTCCGTCATGTAAGGAAGGGAATGGAGTGGGGAATTGAAGTGGGTGGCCACTGGGAGATCCACGTTATTGTGGTGGGCTGAGCCACTCTGTTTTCAGGGGTCGCAACATGACGGCCTCTCGCTCAGCGAGACTAAGTACGGCCTCACGCTCTCAGTCCTGATGTACGGTCTCGACAGAAACTCCCCGTTGCCCTCACGGCCAGTAGTCAGTCTCGTGTTGTGCTAAGCAAGGCTTCATTTCTGCAGCAAAGATTGGGAATGTGTAACAGCCGTCTTTTCCAAATCTAATCCCTGTGACTAACGTTGGATTTTTGCAGATTTGAAGTGACTGATTGAAGAGAGGGAGCTGGAGGGGTGCGGACTGGAATCATGGATTCAGTGCGGAGAGTGCCAGCTGTGTCTCAGTGGCTTCGGGTGACGTTGGGGTTCCTGCTTGGATGGGCTACGACCGGCTTAGGTGAACCTCTGGTCCTCCATATTGATGAGGAACAGCCAGCTTACAGCATAATTGGTGATATAAACGCAGGCCTTCCACCGGGACACATAACCAGTAGCTTCTTTACACACGAGACTGATGGGTCTGGCATGTCTGCTGACTTGATCATTGACGAGACGACGGGGATCATTAAGACAGCCCGGGTGTTGGATCGCGAGTCCAGGGACAGGTACAAGTTTGTGGCAGTGAATTTGGAAGGCGACACGGTGGAAGTGGTGATACTCATCAATGATATAAACGACAACACTCCAGTGTTCCCCAGCAGTACAATGCAGTTGAAGATCCCCGAGCAAACGCCAGTGGGAACGCGATTTCGTTTAGATTCTGCTATCGATGCAGACGAAGGCCAGTTCAGCACCCAAGGATATCTTATACAAAGCGGTAATGTGGGCCAGTCCTTCAGGTTGGAAACTAAAAGACTCGTGGAGACACTGGACCTGGAACTCGTGGTCAATAACCCCCTGGACAGGGAAGAGAGGTCCACGTACACTCTGGTGATTGAAGCCTTTGATGGGGGAATTCCCCGCAAAATGAGTCAGATGACCTTGTCCATCTCTATCCTTGACGTGAATGACAACGCGCCAATATTTAACCAGACGCGATACCACGCCATCATCTCTGAAAGCCTACAACCAGGCAGCAGCTTCCTGCAGGTCTTTGCCACTGATGAAGATGAAGGAGATAATGGAGTGGTCATTTATGAGATCAACCAGAGGCAGAGCGATCCCAGCCAGTACTTTGCCATTGATCCAAAGACTGGCGTGATCAAACTGAACAAGGGGCTGGATTACGAAATGAAGAGAGTTCATGAGCTGGTGGTCCAAGCTCGAGACAACGCCACGCACCCTGAAGTCACCACTGCATTCGTCACCGTTCAGGTCAAGGATTACAATGACAACCAGCCCACGCTGACCATCATCTTCCTCAGCGAGGATGGCTCGCCCCACATCTCCGAGGGGGCTCAGCCCGGCCACTTTGTGGCCAGGATCTCCGTGTCCGATCCTGATTATGGAGAGTACGCCAAAGTCAACGTGTCCCTGGATGGTGGAGATGGTAAATTTGGACTGACGACTAAGGACAATATCATTTATTTGATCTGTGTGGATCAGATGTTGGACAGAGAGGAGCAAGATCATTACCAGCTGAGCGTAATGGCGACTGACTCTGGAACACCACCTCTGCGGGCCGAGTCCACGTTCACCATTCACGTGACCGATGTCAACGACAACCCACCAGTCTTTGACCATCCAAGATACAGGCAGTCCATTCCAGAGGTCCTCTACCGTGGGAGCTTTGTACTCCAAGTAACAGCCCGTGACAAAGATGAAGGCATGAATGGCGAAGTGGTGTACAGCATAATTGACGGCCCAGAGTCTCGTGCTGATTGGTTCACCATAGATGGGGACACTGGAGTGATTACCACAGCAGCCACGCTGGATTATGAAACGGATCCAGTTCCGACATTGACGGTGGTGGCCACTGATCGAGGGAACATCCCCATGTCGTCTTCAGTGACCGTCACCATAGCCATTCAGGATATCAATGATAATGAGCCAGTGTTCAGCAGGAATTTCTACAATGCATCAATCAAGGAGAGTGAGCCAGCAGGGACCTGTTTCCTGAAGGTAGGCAGCTCCACACTGATGGGGCCCCGGTTACTACAGCTTGCTGGCCTGGGAATGTTTCAGGAAGGTGAGAGGGGCTGGCCATGTGGGGCTGATCGAAAGCGAGGGCCACATTGGTGGGAATGATTACACTGGCAGTAAGGAGGTAAAGGGGTTTATATCCAAGTTTGGATGATGAATAGCGCGGTTCTGGGGATAATCAACTAATGTTCCTCGGGGGCAGCAAATCTCGAGCTGCATGTCCAGCAGGATGCTGAATTGGAGACTGAATGAGAAAGGAAGGTTATGAGTTTGTGTTCTCCTCCAGAGTGAAGCTCAAACGTCCAAAACCATCTCAGCAGTTGTAAAGCTTGCTTCACGACGGGTATGAAAGAATCAGAAACAGGATTTATTGTCTTGAATAAGTCTTGAAATTCGCTATTTTGTGGCAGCGTCACAGAGCAAACGTTCATATTATAACCATCTTACAACATGACTATTAAAAAAAAAACAATAATCTTGCACGAAAAGTCAGGCCGTGTCTTTGGTTCACTGATTATTCAGGAATCTGACGGCAGAGGGGAAAAAGCTGTCCTTGTCTCGCTGAGTGCTTGTCTTGAGGCTCCTGGACTTTGTCCCTGATGGTGGCAGAAGTGAAGAGGGAATGGCCTGGGTGGTGGGGGTTCTTGAGGATAGAGGCTGCCTCGTGTAGATGTCCTTGATGGAGTGAAGTCTGGTGCCTGTGATGCAGGCTGAGTTAACAACCCTCTGGAGTTCATTCTTGTCCTGAGAGTTGGCGCCTCCATACCAGGCAGTGATGCAACCAGCCAGAATGCTCTCCACGGTCCACCGTAGAAGTTTTCAAAAGTTTTTGGTAATGTACCGAATCTCCTCAGACACTCACAAAGTACAGCCGCTGGCGAGCCTTCTTTGTGATTGCATCAACATGGAGGCTCCAGGACAGATCCTCCGAGATGTTGACGCCCAGGAATTTGAAGTTCTTGACCCTCTCCACTACTGAGCTCTCGATGAGGACTGGCTCTCAAATGGCCTGATGGAATATCAGCCTTTGTCTAAGACGGTGCTTCTCAACCTTCCCTTCCCACTTACATCCCACTTTAAGTAATCCCTATGCCATCGGTGCTCTGTGATTAGTAAGGGATTGCTTAAGGTGGGATGTGGGTGGAAAGAAAAAGTTTGAAAACCCCTATTTTAATCGTCCCTCATTGACTCGTTATGTGCACGGTTTCAGAACTCCAAAGGAAATGGCCCAATGACAATTTTTCTCAAGCAAAATATTTCAGTAACAATTGGGTGATTCTCAACCTTACCTTCCCACTCACACCTCACCTTAACCAATCCCTTGCTAATCACAGAGCACCGATGGCATCGGGATTACTTACTGTAGTAAGTGAGTGGAAAGAAAAAGGTTGAGAACTACTGTTCTAAAGCGTGGACAAGAATGTGTTGTGGGAAATGCTATCAATGCAGAAACTTTGAGCTGAGATTTTGACACCAGTCTGCACCTCAGAGTCCAGAGTCAAGTAGGGCTCTTTGATACATTGTGCAGAGCAGGCAGAACCTAATTCAGCGGTGAATTATGGCCAATGTGCCTCTATTTGAAAAGGGCTGAAGGGAAAATCCTGGAGACTACAGGCCAGAAACCCCATTGTCTGTGGTTGGTAAGTAACTGAAGAGCGGTCTGAGGGAGAAGATACACGTGAACGGACAAGGGCTGTTCCAAGATGGTCAGCTTGGCTTTGTAACTGGGAGGTCACGGCCCCCAACTCAGATCGAGTTTGCTGAAGCTGTGACCAGAAGGTTGTTGAGGGCAGATTTCTGCACATTGGCCTTCATCAGGCAGAATACTGAGTGTAGACATTGGGAGGGGGGTTGGTGGGGGAATGTTGCAATTGGCCCAGATGTTGGTGAGGCCCCATTTGGAGCACTGTGTTCCGTTTTTCTTTACTGTGCTACAGGAGAGATGTTGTCAAGCTGGAGAGGGAGCAAAGAAGGTTTACGAGGATGTGGCCAGGACTCGGGGGCCTGAGCTACAGGGAGAGGTGGAGCAGGCCAGGGCTTTATTCCCTGGAGGGCAGGAGGATGAGGGGAGAACAGAATCATGAGGGGTAGATCAGGTGAACGCAGAGAGTCTTATCCCCGAGCAGGGGAATCAGTAACCAGAGGACATGGGCTTAAGGTGGGGTGGTGGGGTGGGGTGGGGGCAGATGTAACAGGAACCTGAGGGGTAATGTTTTTACACAGAGGATGGTGTGTGTGTGGAACGGGCTCCAGAGGAAGAGGTGGAGGAAGGGACTGGTGCAATCTTTAAGATAAACGTACAACTTCATGGATAGGATGGGTTTGTGCGCTAAGGGCCAAACATAGGCAGGTGTCGGTTATGGGGAGAGAAGAGGTTCGCCAGGATGTGGCCTGGTTTAGAGGGGATGGGTTATGGGGAGAGAAGAGGTTCGCCAGGGTGTTGCCTGGTTTAGAGGGGATGGGTTATGGGGAGAGGTCGGACAGACGGGTTAAGCATTGGAGGCTGAGGGGAGGTTTATAGAGGCATCGACAGGGTGGGCAGTCAGAATCTTGTCTCCAGGGTTAAAGTGTCACACACTGGGGTACGTGTATGTAAAGTGGGGTGGGAGGATGGAGTTTATGGAGATGTGGGGGGCAGGATTGTTTGAACCATCTCCTCTTTCAGACCTTATCTGAAACCTACATCAACCAGATCAAAGGTATCCCAACTGATAACGTTTTAGAAGCATCTCGACAAGTACCTGACTTGCCCAGAGGAAGAAATGAATGGGCCAAGTGCTGGATGATGGGCCACATGATGGGGATTGCAGTGGCCTGCCTCCCTAACATCACCTGTCCCTGTGGAATTTGAATGGCCATGCTGGGAAATCTGTGGTGGCTGTTGGCCAGGTAACAGAACCATTACGATAAATATGACAGCAAAGATCTCCCTCCTGGACCCTCCACCCCATGACACCCCAGTCTTGTGCTGTGCATGGGCCTCGTTTATACAGCAGATTCCTGACCTCAGCCACTCCCTCCCCTACTCCTTCCTCTGCCATCTGCCCTGGGCCCTCTTGGGAAATCACCCTTTTCTCTGAACGGAGTTGGGAAAGGTCACAGAGTGCTGACAGGAGTGAACTGGGATTAGAGGGTCTGCATGGAACGGTGCTTGAGTCCGACTGTCGGCTGCTCCCCACTGACGCTGCGTAACCTGCTGAGTCCCTCTGGTGCTTTCTCTGGCTCGCTTCGGTTCCCCAGCATCTGGACACTTTGTGTTTACCTCAAATTAGAGGGGTCCAACTTTCCAAGAATTGATAGAACAGAAGGCCATTCAGTCCTTCAACCCCACATTATCATAATTGATCATGGGACCTCAGTCCCCTATTCCTGCTGCCTCTCCACACCACTTGACCCTCTTTACCCTCATCCAACTCCCCTGTGAATATATCTCATGAACTGACCTCCACAACCTTCCATACTCTCAGTCCGAGAGGCTTCCCCCTCCTTTGAGTGAGGCAAGGGGTGTCGGTGAGGTTCAGGAGAAGCTTTCCTTCCACTCTTTTCACCTGTTGCTTTATCTCCAGACTTTCGGGTCCCAAGGGGCTCTCCCTCCCTTGCATTAATATTCTGCAGAGACCGAGACCCCCCGGGATTACCGGGGGGAGCCGTGTTGTGATCATCAGTGAGGCAATAATGGGCTTTTGTTTTACTGTCCTGTGGAGGAACTCAGAAGCAAATGTGGACACTCTGCTCCGATTTACTGAGACTGTTTCAATATTGACTCAACTGGAGTAAATTAGCTGTACCTGAACTGGAGCTGTGGGTGGTCAATCTGAATTCGTTCTGTTTCTTTTTGAACACAACTGGAGTTGAGAGTAAACAGTTCATACATTACACACCAACCACATTCAGCTTTGTTGTCAGAGGACATGCGCGACATCACATACAACCCTGAGATTCCTTTTCCTGGAGACCAGCCAGAATTCCCACTTATTAGTAGGGCAAAAAAAACTGTACTCAACGCACATGTAAACAAATAAAGAAATGTAAATGATCTGTGCAATACAGTTGAGTTTATTGTGGAGGAGTCTGATGGTGGAGAGGGAGCAGCTGTGCCTGAACCTGGGGGTGCGAGTCTTGTGGCACCGATACCCCTTTCCTGATGGCAGCAGCGAGAACAGAGCGTGTGCAGGGTGGTGGGGGTCTTTAATGATTGCTGCTGCTCGCTGACGGCAGCGTTGCCCGTAGATGTTCTCAGTGGTGGGGAGGGGTTTGCATGTGATGTCCTGGGCTGTGTGAAGCATAATAAGCTGCCGACACTGTGACAAACTCCGAAATGCTGGAGGGACTCAGCCAGTCTTTTCAGCGTCCGTAGGAGACAAAGATATATCGCTGATGGTTCGGGCCTGAGCCCTTCAAGGAAAAATCAAAAAAGGGCAGATGGAGGAAATCTCAGAAAGTCTCAGAATTCAAACAATAGGGGAGGAATCCAGACCAACAAAAGGTGTTAATTGGGTATGATAAGGGACTAGGTTGAATTTATCATGTCTGTGTGAAAGGAGCCAGAATGGAGACACAATAGGGGGTGTGGGGAGGGGAGAGGTGGGTGCAAGGGGTGGTTTTATAATGAAAGCCAGAGAAGTTGAAGTCGATGTTAATACCATCCAGATGGAGGGGCCCAGTCGAAAGATGAGGTGTTGTTCCTCCAATTTATAGGTGATCTCAGTCTAGCTGTCCAAAGGACGGGGAATTGAAATGGGCGGCCACTGGGAGATGCGTGCTATTGTGGTGGACAGAGCCGAGATGCTCAACAAAGCGATCTCCCAGTCTGCGCCCAGACTCTCTGATGTAGAGGAGACCACAGCGGGAGCAATGGATACAGTAGACGATCCCTGCAGATTCACAAGTGAAATGTTGCTTCATTTGGAAGGACTGTTTGGGGCCCTGAATGCTGGTGAGGGAGGAGGTGTGGACACAAGTGGAGCATCTCCTGCGGTTACAGGGGTGGGTCCCATAGGGACAATTGGTGGGGAGGGAGGAGTGGATGAGGGAGTCACAGAAGGAGTGGTCCCTGCAGAAGGTGGAGAGAGGAGGAGAGGGGAATATATGTCTAGTGGTGGGATCATGTAGTAGGTGGTGGAAATGGCAGAGGGGGATGTGTTGGATGCAGAGGCTGGTGGGGTGGTAGGTGAGGTCAAGAGGAATCCTGTCCTTGTGCGTGGGAGCGGAGGGGGCCAGGGCAGATAGTGTGGGTAATGGAGGATATGCGGGTGAGGGCTGAGTTGATGGTGGTGGAGGGAAAACCACGTTGTTTGAAGAAGGAGGACATCTCTGATGACCTGCATGGACGTCCTCATCCTGGGTGCAAATATAATGGAGACAGAGGGATTGAGAGAATGGAATGGAATCCTTACAGGGGACAGGGTGGGAAGAGGTGTAGACGAGGTAGCTGTGGGAGTTGGTGGGTTTGACAAGAGTTTGTCTCCCGAGATGGAGACAGAGAGATCGAGGAAAGGGAGAGTGTTGCGAGAGATGGATCAAGTGAATTTGAGGTTGGGGAGGAAGTTGGCAGCAAAGTGGATGAAGCCAACGAGCTCATCGTGGGCACGAGGCAGCACCAAAGTAGTCGTTGATGTAGAGGAGGAAGAGTTGAGGGGCCTTGTCTGTTTTGGCTTGTAGCATGTATTGGTCCACACAGCCAACAAAAAGACAGGCACAGCTGGTGCCCATATGGGTACCCATGGCCACCCCTTTAACCTGAAGAAAGTGGGATGAGTGGGCTGTGTTCACTACCTTTGGCAGGGCTTTTCACTGCATGGCGGCTGGCTGGCTTCCCACGCTCACTGACTAGCACATCTTTCCCTGAAGGAGATGACGGAACCAGATTGGCTTTGATTAGAGCAACTTGAAATATTTCTCTTTGTGGACGCTGCCTGGCCTTCTGCTGCTCGACATTCCTACATCCATAGTTCTTGTGTTTCTCCGGGTTGCAATGACAGTCCGGAATCTGGAGACAAACACAATCTGCTGAAGGAACCTGGAAGGCCAGGCAATATCCACAGGGAAGAAGAGTGGGTGTCAAACCCTCATTCTCCTCTACACTAATTGTATTCATCCATCTCCTCTGCCTTGTCAGTGCAGGCGATAGATATTCCTGAATGTTTGAGTCTCTGATCTCCCAGTGTACAGGTAACGTGTTCCTGGTTCCACTCACCTCTGGGTGGTAAACGCTCTTCCTCACAACTCCTCAAAACCTTCTGCTGCCTTGCCGCACCTCTCTTGACAAGGTGGGAAAGAAGGCATGTGATTTTCTTGACTCCATTGGGAGGGCATTGGATATAAAATTGTGAAGTTGTGTTGTGGCTATATAAAATTTTGGTTAGACTGTACTTGGAATACTAGATCATAGAACATTCCAGAAAAGTACAGGGCCTTCGGCCCCCCCCCCATGTTGTGCCAAACTGTGTAAACCTACTCCACTATTTAAAGCTTCCCTATCTTATACCAGTAACCCTCTATTTATCTTAGATCCATGTGCCTGTCTAAGAATATTTTAAAGGTCCCTATTGTACCAGTCTCCACCACCACCCCTGGTAACGCATTCTATGCACCCACTACCGTGTGTGTGTGTGGGGAACAAAATAACTTACCATGACAACTCCCCTAAATTTTCTTCCCATTGCCTTGTCGAGATGTACCATGGTGTGTTTGATTCTGTTGCCTAAGGGAGAAAGGTGCTGCCTGTCCACGCTATCTAAGGCCCTCATCTAAGTCACCTCTCAGCCTTCCTCTCAGCCTTCTTTGCTCCAAAGAGAAAAGTCCCAGCTCTATAAATTTTGCCTCATATGATGTGTTCTCCAATCCAGGTAAATCCTGGTAAATCTCCTCCACATCCTCTCCAAAGGTGACACATCCTTACATTTGGGAAGGACAAACTAAAAGGCTGAGGACAAGGTTAATGCTCGGTTGATTAAGAGTGTGGATGAACAGAGGGTCCTTGGGGGCTCAAATCCATACATCCCTCAATGTCACCACACAGGTTGATAGGATAGTTAAGAAGGCCTATGGGATGCTGGGACTCATTAACGGGAATTGAGTTCAGGAGTAGAGAGGACATGTTACAACTCTACAAATCTCTGGTGGGTCCACACATAGAGAATTGTGTTCAGTTCTGGTCACCTCATTACAGGAAGGATGTGGAAGCTGTGGAGAGGGGGCAGAGGAGATTTACCAGGACGTTGCCTGGATTGGGAAACAAGTCTTGTGAGGCAAGGTTAGCAGAGCTGGGACCTTTCACTTTGGAGCGAAGAAGGATGAGAGGAGACTTGATAGAGGTCGACAAGATTCTGAGAGCCATAGATAGGGTGGACGGCCAGGACCTGTTTCCCAGGCCAGGATCAGCAAACACCAGAGGATCTGTGTAAAAAGTGAAGGGAGGGAAGTTCAGGGGAGATGTCAGGGGCATTTATTTAAGACACTCTTAGACAGACACATGGATGGAAGAAAAATAGAGGGTTACGGGGTAAGGAGGGTTTAGTACTTTTTTTAAGGAATATATGGGTTCGCAGAACATTGAGGGCTGAAGGGCCTGTACTGTCCTGTAATGTTCTACAACCTATGATCATTGCTGTAAAATGTTTGCCTAAACACAGAAAAAGCTCTGAACTAAATCATGGTGTTTCACAGCGACTCAGGCCTGCTTCATCTGGTGACTGATTTCATTCTTTCCCTCGAACCTCCAGATCGACATTTTTAAAATTTTCATTCAGCTTATGATCTGCTCCTTCTCTGCTTGGATGAGCCACTCATTTGAAGGCGCTGATGTCAGCTGACTGACTCATGAAAGGCTGCTGGAGAGGTTCCATCAAACTCCCATCTCTTACACCCCTTCCCTCCCCAAATACAAACCACATCTCACCCCTACTTCCAGGAAAAAGTAGCACACGAAGGTCTGTAGGCACTGTGGTTGAAGTGAAAACACGGCGCTGGAGAAACTCCTTTAAAGACAATTATTTGGAATGTGTGTATGTGCTGCACTGGTTAGCGAAGCAGTTTGTGCATTGCTGTTAGAGCACCCGCGATCGGGACCGGGGTTTGAATTCTGTGCTGTCTATGAGGAGATTGTATGTGTCTCCACGTGTCTGCCTGAGTTTTTCCTGGGAGCTCCAGTTTCCTCCCACTGTTCGAAACGTATCGGGGGTGCAGGTGAATTGGGCACGGGCTCGTGGGCCATAATGTCCTGTTACCCGGCTGTATGTTGACATTTAAATTTAAAACAATGGGAACTCATCAGGTCAAACAGTGTCCTTTATAGAGCAACGGTAAAGATGCAGAACCGACGTTTCGGGCTCGAGCCCCTCATCAAGGTGTGGAAAAATGTCGGCAGATGCCTGAACAAGATGGTTGGGGGGAGGGGTGGGAGGAGGAGCACAGTCCCGCAGGCAGGAGGTAATAGGTGGAGAAGGGAAGGAGGGCAAAATAGTAAGGGGGGGGGATGGCTTGGTGAATAGAGAGGGGTGTAGAGTGGAGGGAAGGGAGAGAAGAAGAGAGTGGGTTAGCAGGCAGCAGAGAAGTCGATGTCGATACCATCGGCTGGAGAGTGGCTTTATGTAAAGAACTTTAGATACTTTGTACAGGCTTGAGCCCTTCCTCAAGGTGTGGAAACATTTCTTTAATAGGCTTTTGTGTGTGAAGTGGAGAGGTAAAAGGTCGATTTTGTTTGAAAGTTACGGGAGATGTGATGGTCTGAATACCCTTTCACCTTTGATTTGGTTGTCGAGAGCGGATTCTTTTGCAGCTTGAGGGATGTGCAGTGCCTGCACTCTGAGCTCTCTGGCACGAGGCCAGTCAATGGGATGTAAGGGGGCCCAGTTCCATGTGATTTACATAAAATGAGAGAACAGTGCTGGAAGTGCTGCCAAGACCCCCAGGTGTTTATTCTCACCCTAAGCTAATAACTCTCGGCAGTTCCGGAGACTCGGAACGAACAAACCTCCAGCCAGCTCAGCTGATCCATTAACTCAGCCGAAATGTTTCCCGGCTCGGGTAATGTGCACCTCGAGTCCCTGGGAATGGATCGAAGAAACGCTTGTTCACCTTATCCCAGTGACCTTTGGTCTCTTCACTTGGAGATAAAAACACGGCGCTGGAGAAACTCCACAGGTCAAACAGCGTCCTTTATAGAGCAAAGATAAAGATACAGAACCGACATTTCGGCTTGAGCCCTTCATCAAGGTATGAGCAATATGGAGGTAGGCTCCCATGTTTTGCTCAAACCTTGAAGGGCCCAAGCCGAAACGTCGGTTCTGTATCTTTATCTTTGCTCTATAAAGGACGCTGTTTGACCTGTGGAGTTTCTCCAGCGTTGTGATTTTCTTCAACCACGGTGTCTGCAGGCTTTTGTGTTACTTTTTCACTTGGGAGGTAGGGGAGAGATGTGGCTTGTATTTGGGGATGGGAGAGGCATGGAGGGCTATGGACTGGGTGTAGGTCAGTGGGATTAGGCAAAATTAATGGTTCGGCACAGACTAGAAGGGCCGAAGAGGCCTGTTTCTGTGCTTTAGTGTTCTATGGTTCCATCTCCATCTCTCTGCCTTTTCCCCATATCCCTCAATTCCCCTACTATGTAAAAATCTACCCAACCTTCTCTCAAATATATTTACTGAGATTGCCTCCAACGGGCAGCGAATTCTTCAGATTCACCCCCCTCTGGAAAAAGCAGCTCCTCCTCATCTCTGTCCTAAATCTACTCCCCTGGATCATGAGGCTATGTGCCTTAGTTCTTGTCTAACCTACCACTGGAAACAACTTGCCCACCTCTATCTCATTCACGGCTTTCATATGTTTATATGGTTCTATCAGATCCCCGATCATTTTTCTAAATTCCAGTGAGTACAGTCCCAGACGACTCAATCTCTCCTCATAGGCCAACCCCCTCATCTCTGGAATCAATCTCGTGAACCTCCTCTGCACCGCCTCCAAGGCCAGCAATTACTGGTGCAGTGACAGAGAGGCAGGTGTCCCAGCCGCCTGGCGAGACCTGGTCCCTATTCCAAGAGATTGTTTGGTTACTCTTTTCACTGATTGTTTTAATGTATGGGTAAAAGTGGTGCTGACAGGTTGTTAAACCTATTTTTACGATGAAGTTTGTGTCATCAGTGTGTGATCACACCACATTGTCCATGGTGTGAGTTCCTTCATTTCGTTGGGGGGGGGGGGGGGAGGGGAAGATTTGTCCAACCCTGAGAGATCGGACAGCCTTGATAGTCAAAGCAGGCGAGGTGAGCTTGCACATAAGTCACTGGGAGGCATATTGCAGGCGCACAAGCAATCTGACAACTGATTTATGAGGAGCGGGTTGACTGCAGTTGGACATGGCTGTGCTAAGCCTGAGTCTGGGTTCCTGTGTGCACTTCTGGCCCCCTCACCTGAGAAAGCATATGGCCTGGAGGGGGTGCAACAAGAAAACATGAAATTGGTTCCAGAGCTGGCAGGTATCCAGGTGAATCAGAATTTATTGTCATGAACATGTCACAAAATTTGTTGTTTTGTGGCTGCGTCATTAGAACATAGAACAGGCCCTTTGGCCCCTTGTTGCTGTGCCGACCCATATAATCCTACCTAAAAAAAAACCCCTCCCTACCACGTAACCCTCTATTTTTTCTTCCAACCATGTGCCTGTCTAAGAGTCTCTTAAATGCCCCTAATGTTCCAGCCTCCACCACCATCCCTGGTGAGGCATTCCAGGCCCCCACAACTCTATGTTTAAAAACCCTTACCCTGACATCTCCCCTAAACCTCCCTCCCTTCACTTTGTACACACGTCCTCTGGTGTTTGCTGATCCTGCCCTGGGAAACAGGTGCTGGCTCTCCACCTTACCTATGCTTCTCAGAATTTTGTAGACATCAATCAAGTCTCCTCTCATCCTTCTACGCTCTAAGTGGGGTCTCACCAGATATTTGTAGAGTTACCACATGATCTCTCTACTCCTGAACTCAATCCCCTATTAATGAATCCCAGCATCCCATAGGCCTTCTTAAATATCTCATCAACCCGTGCGGTGACCTTGAGGGATGTATGGATCTGAACCCCCAAGGTCCCTCTGTTCATCCACACTCTTAAGTAACAGACCATTAAACCTGAACTCAGCCTTCTGGTTGGTCCTTCCAAAATGCAACACCTCACACTTATCTGGATTGAACTTCATCTGCCACTTTTTGCCCAAGCCTGCATCCTGTCTATATCCTCTTATAACCTTCAACAACCTTCAGCTCCATCCACAACTCCTCCAACCTTTGTATCATAGAACCAGAGAACATTACAGCACAGAAACAAACCATGGCCATGCTAGTCTGTTCCAATCCTTTTTGCTGCCCAGTCCCACTGACCTGCACTCAGTCCACATTCCTCTATATCCCTCCTATCCTTGTACCTATCCAAATTCTTCTTAAATTTTAAAATTGACCCCATGTTCATCAGCATTCCAACTCCCACCCCTTTCTGTGTGAAGAAGTTCCCCCTAAATTTTTCCCCTTTCACCCTTAACCCATGAACTCTGGTTTGTATCTCACTTGCCCTCAGTGGAAAAAGCCGACCTACATTTACTCTGTCTGTCCCCCTCATAATTTAAAATACCTCGATCAAATCTCCCCTCATTCTTCTACGATCCAGGAAGTAAATTCTTAACCTGTTTAACCTTTCCCTGTAACTCAGTTCCTGAAGTCTGGGCAACATTCTAGTAAATCTTCTCTGCATTCTATCTATCTTATTGATATCCTTCCTGTAGTTTGGTGACCAAAACTACACACAATCCTCCAAATTTAGCCTCACCAATGTCTTAGACAACTTTACCATAACATCCCAACTCCTGTACTCAATACTTTGATTTATGAAGGCCATTTATGCCTAAAGCTCTCTTTAGAACCCTGTCCACCTGTGATGCCATTTTCGCCACTTTCAGGGAATTATGTATCTGTATTCCCAGATCCCTCCACTCTATCACACTCTTCAGTGCCCGACCATTCACCGTAAACGTCCTTTCTTGGTTTGTCCTTCCAAAATGCAACACCTCACACTTGTCTGCATTAAACTCCATCTGCCATTTTTCATTCACAAACTTACTGACCCAGCCCTCCACTTTTCATCCAGGTCATTTATGAAAATCACAAAATGCAGGGGTCCCAGAACAGATCCCTGTGAACTCCACTATTCACCGACCTGCAGGCAGAATTCTTTCCTTCCATTACCACTCTCTGCTTTCTTCAGACAAGCCAATTCTGTATCCACACAGCCAGATTCCACTGACCCTGTGCATAATGACTTTCTGGATGGGAGTCTCTCATGAGGGATCTTGACAAATGCCTTGTTAAAATCCACATCGACCATATCGACCACATCTACCGCCCGACCTTCATCAATTTTTTTTGTTACCTCCTTAAAAATCTCTATTAGACTCATGAGGCCTGAAGGAGTACATCTCACTGAATCTTACAAATTTTTTCCGGAAATTTAAATGTAGGACACAGGAATAATGAGTCTAGAACCAGGGGCATGTAGAGTCATCAAGTTGTATGGCACAGAACCAGTCCTTTGGCCCAACATGTACATACTAACCTTTTTGCCCATCCAGGAATCCACTTGCCCACAGTGGCTCCCTACCCCCCTCTCTGCCTTGCTTATTAAAGTGTGATTTTGTGTGGCTCTATCCCCTTCCAACAACCATGCAACACCAGGAGCTCTACACTTTATCCTGCCTCCCTGATCCACAACACTTCCCAGGGCCCTACCATTCACCATGTCAGTTCTGCCCTCCCAAGGTCCAACACCTACACTTGTCGGAGTGAAATTCCATCCACCATTCCTTGACCCACTTTTTCAGTTCATTCAGATCCTGCTGTCTCCTTAAACAACCCTCTACGCAGCCCCTCCATTATTGACCTTGGTACTAAGCATGTTTGTATTTAAAATATTTTGATTGAGTTTAATTGAGAACATGAACGTAATAGGTATGTAGAGAACCAAATCCAATCTATATTAATATTGACGATCATATTGTACGTTAATGATAGTTACATGACATCACATCAAACCCATAAATATTATCCCGAGAAAAGAGAAAAAAAAGTCGAAATGAAGAAACCCCTGTTGCTCTGACCCCTCCGACTAAACAAGGTTTTATTAATATTGTTAGCAGCCTTGGAGTCGACCTCCGGAGGTCCAACAAAGCCCACCCATCTATCACATCCATGTACCTTAATTAATCAAATTGTGGCAATAAACATAAATGGAGCCTATGTCTTCTTAAACGTGGCCTTAATTTTCCTGACATTGTTTAATTTTCTGTGGACTCATAAAGGACATGGTGGTCTGTAATCATTGCAGACAGGTTAGGTGGGAATTCAACTTTCCATTTCAACAGGATCTCTTTTCTGGACGGAGATGAGAAAACATTTTTTTACCCAGAGAAGTGTGAATCTGTGGAATGCTCTGCCACAGAGGGTGGTAGAGGCAGATTCGCTGATTATGTTCAAAAGAGAGTTAGATAAGACTCTAGTGGGCAAAAGAGTTACGGGTTATGGGGATAAGGCTGGAAAGGGGTACTGATGGTAGTGATCAGCCGTGATCTGTAAAATGGCGGTGCTGGCTCCTACTCCAGCTCCTGTTGTCTATTGTCTATAACATAGAAAATGCTAAAACTTCTCTTTGATTTGACGTTAAATTTACATTCTCATCCTTGGAGAAACCAAATATTGCCATTAACTGAAAGGGTTCAAGATTGATCCTGAAAATATCCAAAAATTTTTTTTTTTTAAATTTATCTTCCCAAAATTTTCCAATTTGGGACAAAATGGGTCTTCAAAAATCTTACATTTATCACAGAATGGATTGATATCAGGATAAATTCAAGAGAGTTTAACTTTAGAAGAGTGCACTCTGTGTACCACTTTGAATGGAACTGTGTCCAGCACACAGAGAGGAATTATTAATAAGGTCTAGAATTGTGGATCAATCTTCCTCTGAGAAGGATAAATTAAGATGGTTTTCCCATTCAGTTTTGATCTTGATGAAGGAAACTTTTTATATTCGATATTTTATAATATAAAATGGATATTATACTTTTAGGTACAAATGTAGTTCAAAACGTTCATCTATAAAATTCAGATCAGGAAGAAGTTGAAATTCTGGAAGTTTAGATCGAATAAAATGTCTTATTTGGTAATACCTAAAGAAATGTCTATTTGGTCAATTAAATTGCACCATCAATTGTTGTAAAGATGCAAAATTTTGTTGAATTAAAAGATCTTTAAAAGTTTTAATCCTAAAATGGGGGGCTGGAAAAGATGATTAGACAGAATTGGACTAGTAAACAAAAATCCTCAAAATCCAAAAAAAATGTCTTGAATTGAACCCAAATTCTTAGTCTGTCTCATTATTAAATTCTTTGTTAATTTTGGAATTGAAAAAGGGAAGGATGAGCCTAAAACTGCCCACGTGGAGGTATTTTTGAAAGATTTCAACTCCATTTCAACCCAGTTAGGATGATCGTCTATTTATCAAATTGGAACAACAATAACATATTTTGTATACTTATTGCCCAATATTAGAATCTAAAATTGGGTAACGACAAACCTCCATCATGTCTTGTCTTCTGAAGATAAACTTTAGTTAATCGAGCTTTTTTCCTTTGCCATATATATGACATAATAAATGATTCCAATGTGTCAAAAAAAGATTTAGGAATAAATATTGGTAATGACTGGAATAAATATAAAAAATTTGGTAAGATGTTAATTTTGACTGAATTAATATGACCGATCATAGTCAGAGAGAGTGGTGACCGTCCAGATAATATTATCTTAGTTTGATTAAATAGAGCTGCAAAATTTTCTTTAATGATACCTAGATATCAAAACTGTTCTTTCACTATCTTGAAAGGGAAATTAGAGTATAAAGTAAGAGTGCCCTTTCATGGTAACAATTCACTCTTGTGTAAATTAAGTTTATAGTTGGCAAGCTTACCAAAATGTGTAAGTAATAACAGTATATATTTGGAATTGAGGTCTCTGAGCTGGACACAAAAAGTAAAAGATCATCTGCATATAAAGATTAACCTATGTTCAATTGTCCCTCTAAATAACCCATTAAAATCTTCATTTGCATGTAAAGCAACAGCTAGCACTAGATCAGAGAGCATGGAGTTTGGAGGATAACCCTGTCCAGTACCTTGATGTAATTTAAAAAACTGATTGTTGAAAATTAGTACAAATTAAAGTTATTGGGCATGCATATAAAAGTTTCATCCATTGAATCAAAACTGGGCCAAAATTAAATCTTGCTAAGGTAGCAAACAGATATTCCCATTCTACCTTGTCAAATGCCTTTTCTGCATCTAAAGAGAGGAGCATTCACTAGAATGAGTGGAAGGAGAGTGTAGAATATTCAATAGTCTATGAATGCTATAATAAGAATAACTATTTTTGATAAATCCAATTTGATCTAGATTTATTCTTCCAAGCAGAATATTCTTTAATCTATGAGCTAAGATCCTTGATAAGATTTTCATGTCGACATTAAGTAAGGAGGTAGGTCTGTAGGATGTCGTATTAACTACATGGTCCTCCAGGTGGTTAATAGAGATGACAAACAACATTGAACCCAGCTCCGATCCCTGCCGCACACCCTCCACACCCGCCTCTGCCACCCAACATCGAGTCAGATTGTGATCTGACCTTCCAGATTAGCCTTCCTGTGGGACTTCATCGAAGGTCTCGCTGAAGTCACTATAGACCATACCTGCTACCATGCCCTCATTAGTCCTCTTGATCTCAAAACCTCAACCGAGTGAATGAGACATGATTTCTCACACGAGAATGACCAGGGCAAGCAGAGGTGTTGCTGCATTCTCTGGGCTGTGGGATTAACGTGGTTGGGCCAGGACAGATTTTTGGTGATGTTACATTTAAAATCTTTAAGCTCTTAACCACGTCTGTCTCCTTACCGTTGCTACAGACCAGGGGCGCCTTCTCCACCCACCTCCTGAAGTCCATGGCCAGCACCTCCATTTTGTTGACAGTGAGGGTTAATTCTCACCACAGCACTACCTCTCCTTGCCACTTCCTTCCCCTGCTCCACCTCGTCATGGATTGAGATGCACTCTTTTTTTTTTTTTTTTTTTTTTAATTTTTTTTATTTTTCACACCATAAATCACATTAGCCATGATATACACAATTTCTTTTTCACACATATACAGTGACTTTTTCTCCCCCCCCCCCCTTTCCTCCCAAACCACCCCCCCACCCCCCCTCTCATCCATTTTAGGTATACAATCTAGGTTGCATTAATCCAGTCAGACAATGTTGTCATTCAACAAAATTACACCAGAAATTCTACTGAGTCCATTCTTTTCTTTCCTTCTCCTTCCATCAACTTAGGTAATGTTTGTCCCCGGTAGGTTTTCGCTATTGTATTTAATGTAAGGCTCCTATACTTGTTCGAATATTTCAATATTATTTCTTAACCAATATGTTATTTTTTCTAATGGAATACATTTATTCATTTAAATTTGGTAGTTTATTCCTTTTAATTTGGTTATGTATTCCATTAATATTTAAAGACATATAGTTCAGCGTAGCCCTTTTATATTTTGTTTATCTTCTCTTTCCGTTTTTCCATCATTACCTTTCCTCCTTTTCCATTTCTGTTTTCTTATTTTCAACTCTTTATAAGACAACATTCCTACAACATCCAACATATTCCTTATTCTCCTATTTCTATCTTATTTATTCCCAATCTCCCATTCACCTCCTGAGTTGTCCTTTATCCCTTGTCGGACAACCACATCTCCCCTCTCCATTTGGATTTGCGAATCCACTCGCAAGCGTCAACTGATTTTGCAGTGACCGCTATTTCCCCCCACCCCGCCTCCCCCAGAAAAGATTTCACTTTTCATATGTCACAAAGGTCACTCTTTTAATTCCCTCCTTATTCTCTCTATTCCATTACCTTCCCTTATTAATTCTTGTCTATACTATCTATATTTTCCTCTAAGTACAGATACATTCACGTATGCTCCTTGTCTCTATTCACTCTTATACCTCTTTACCCGCATACATATCAATCGTGATCATTTTTACTCTCATTACCCGTCTTCATCCCTCAGTCTATTTTTGTCTTTACCCACATACATATCAATTGTGATCATCTTAACTCTCATTACCCGTCTTCCTCCCTCAGTCTATTTTTGTAATTGTTCTGCAAATTTTCGTGCTTCTTCTGGATCCGAGAATAGTCTGTTTTGTTGTCCTGGAATAAATATTTTCAATACCGCTGGATGCTTTAGTATGAATTTATACCCTTTCTTCCATAAAATCGCCTTTGCTGTATTGAACTCTTTTCTCTTCTTTAGGAGTTCAAAACTTATATCTGGATAAATGAAGATTTTTTGCCCTTTATACTCCAGTGGTTTGTTGCCCTCTCTTACTTTTTCCATTGTCTTCTCCAGTACCTTTTCTCTTGTAGTATATCTTAGGAATTTTACTACAATCGATCTTGGTTTTTGTTGTGGTTGTGGTTTAGAGGCCAATACTCTATGTGCCCTTTCTATTTCCAATTCTTGCTGTAGTTCTGGACATCCTAGGGTCTTAGGGATCCACTCTTTTATAAACTCCCTCATATTCTTGCCTTCTTCATCTTCCTTAAGGCCCACTATCTTTATGTTATTTCTTCTGTTATGGTTTTCCATTGTATCTATTTTTTGAGCTAGTAGTTCTTGTGTCTCTTTAGTTTTTTTATTAGATTTCTCCAATTTCTTTTTTAAGTCTTCTACCTCTATTTCTGCTGCTACTGCCCGCTCTTCCATCTTGTCCATTTTCTTTCCCATTTCTGTTAAGGTCATCTCCATTTTATTTATTTTCTCTTCTGTGTTGTTTATTCTTTTTCTTAAATCCTTAAATTCCTGTGTTTGCCATTCTTTAAATGATTCCATGTATCCTCTAATAAGAGCAAGTATATCCTTTACCTTGCCTCTCTTTTCTTCTTCTATTTCACCATACTCTTCCTCTTCTTCTTCCTCTGGGTTGGCCATCTGTTGTTTCTTTGTTGCCCTTTCCTCCTCTTCTATCTTGTTTCTGTTGTCTTCTGTGGTCTCTTCTTGCTGCAGGTGTTCTGCAGCTGTCGTTGCCGGCTGTGGAGATCGACTCCCCAGCTGGTCCCCCCTCCCGTCGGTGTGTTTTTTTTCATTCGCATCGCGCATGCGCGAAACTTCGCGCATGCGCGGTTGCGCACTTTTGCTCGGCTCTGCGAGCCATTTTTGTAGTCCATTATTTACCGACCTGAGGGAGCGGGTTTCTCTCTCCGCAGCGGGCCTCTTCGGACAGGTAAGGCCTTCACCTTTTTCCTCCTTTGTCTTCTCTTCCTCTCTTCTTACCGTTGCTTTCGACTTTTCTTTTTTTGTCGCCATCTTCTTTCCACCTTTATACTCACTTTTCTGTAACTTTTATTTCTGTGCCTTTGTGTTTTCTCTCGCTTTTCCCGACTTTTCTGGAGAGGGCTGGAGTTCACCGTCCGGCCACTACTCCATCACGTGACTCCCCGAGATGCACTCTTCAATGGAGGTGTCATCTGTAGACCTGTCGATGGAACAGGGCCTGGTCACACGGTCGTGGCTGAGTACAGAGCTATGTGGGGCCATAGTGATCATGGAGGAGATTCTAGCTGCTTGCAGTCTGTGGATGGGAAATCATGGATCCAGTTGCCGAGAAGGTTGATGAGACCTAGAGGTGAATTGGTTTGGGACGATGGTATAGAAGGTGGAGCTGCAGACGATGAGTGGTGGTCTGACGTGGGTGCCCTTGTTCTCCAGATGATCCATGGCTGAATGTAGGGCCAGGGAGGTGGGGCCTGCTGTGGACCTGTTTTGGCTGGAGTGGGTCATGGGAGCCTGGGGTTAATGTGAGCTGTGACCGACCTCTCGAAGCAGTCAAGATGGATGTCAGAGCCACCGGTCGGAAGCTTAGACCCTCAGCCTTTTGGGGAGATGGTCAATGATGTGTGTGAATCCTCCTGCCAGCTGGTCTGTGCCGGCACAGAGGAATATGAGCGGGTCACGTTGCTGGGCTTCTCTCTGAGGAAGGCTGGTGTGAGGCCAGTGAGGGTCACCGTGGGTGCAGAGTGCCTGAGGCTGCCATGGTGGATGATGCAGACTTCCTGACCTTGTGTTCAAAGGGAGGGCAGAGAGCACAGAGCTAGTCAGCGAGCGATGGCTAGTATCTTGTGATTCTGACAAGGTGAACCTTTGAAATCCTCGACCCAAGACGGCTGTGGAATTTCACTCCTGATCCTCCATCAAACCAGCCCTTGTTCAGCTGAAGCATAGAGTCCAAAGGTCAGAGAATGGTGTAGCTGCGTTGGACTGCACTGGGAGTACCGTGTGCTCCACACGGAGGGAAGACGTGGTGAAGAGGAGTGATGAGGAGGTTCAGACAAGGAGAGATTGAAGTGGCTGGTCTTGTTCTCCCTGGTGCTGTGTCCACTGTCGTATGTCACTTGATTTAATGACAATGTTGTTAACGTGATTAGTCAACACGAGTAACACCGAGAATGGTTGACAGTGAGGAAGGGTATCGAAATTTACAGCAGGATCGAGATCAGTTGGGAAGGTGGGCCAAGGAACCATAGAACCAGAAAACATCACAGCATAGTAAACAGGCCCTTTGGCCCATCTAGGCTGTGCTAAATTATTATTCTGCCAACTCCTAGTGACCTGCAACCCAGTCCATAGTCCTCCATATTTCTCCCATCCATGGACCTGTTCAAATACTTCTTAAATGTTGAAATTGAGTTCAAATTCACCACCTCAGCTGGCAACTCGTCCCACACCCCTTCCACTCTCTGTTTGAAGTTCCGCTTAAACTTTTCCCCTTTCACCCTTAACCCACGTCCTCTGGTTTGTATCTCACTTACCCTCAGTAGAAAAAGCCGACCTACATTTACTCTGTCTGTCCCCCTCATAATTTTAAATACCTCCATCAAATTTCCCCTAATTTTTCTACGAAGGAGTGGGAAACGGAGTTGCACGGTGAATGGCAGGGCCCTGGACAGGGTCTAGAACAGAGAGACTGAGGGGTACAGGGGCAGGGTTCCTGAAAGTGGTGACTCAGGTGGACAGGGTGGGGAGGAAGGTGTTTGGTGTGGTGACCTTCACTGGGTGGGGTATAGAGTACAGACGATCCAGGTGTTTGAGGTGTCGGTGAGACCACATGGAGAACTGCGTGTGGTTCTGGTCACCAAGCTGTAGGAAGGACACCAGTGAGTTGGAAGGGGTGGAGAGGAGATTCCTCAGGATGTTGCTGGGGAGGATTGGACAGGCTGGGTCTTTATTCCCTGGAGTGTGGGAGGATGAGGGGTGATTGTATAGAGTTTTATTACATCATGAGAGGCATGAATAAAGATAATGGTCACGGTCTATTTCCCAGGGTAGATGATTCTAGAACTAGAGGCACAGGTTTAAGGTGGGGGGGGGGGGGAGTGATTTAAGAGGGTCCTGAGGGGCACCTTTATTCTGAATGAGGTCGGTGTCTGGAATGAGCTGCCAGCAGAAGCTATAGAAGGGGGAACAATTAAATGTTCAAAAGACATTTGGATGGATATGTGAACAGGGAGGGTTTGGAAGGATATGGACCAAATGCATGCATAAGAAACTGGCCCAGAATGCTGACTGGGTCAGGATAGAAAAGATGGGCTGAAGGGACTGTTTTGGGCTGGGTGATTCGCTGACTGTATTTAGGCTGGAGGAAGCAAGGGATAGAAGGATCTGGCCCTGACGTGGGCAATGGGATTAGTGGGGGGGATTAGTGGGGGGGACGTGGGTGTGCTGAGTGAGGGGCAGTTCAGCTGTGCCCACTCTCTGATTGCCCACATCTGCAGTGCGTTTGCTTCTCAATACATTGCTGGGGGAGTTTGACGGCACTCTCTGACCCCCCTCCATGATTCCTCCCTGTGCCCTGATCCCCACAAGTGTACCGTGTGAAGCAGACAAAGGCTTGGCTGCACATCCACATCCAAACAGTGAGCGGTACTTTTTATTCATGAGCTGGGTCACAATGGTACCTCGCTTTTATTAAATAAACCTCTTGCTTCCTGGGCCTCAGGCTGAGTCTCCATAGCAACTGAAATCCTAGCAGTTCTTTCCGTCAAGGCCTAACAGAGCTTTCTTTCAAAGTGGCGGGTAAACGGGAGTTCTCCCGAGTACCCTCTCTCCATCCATCTCCCACAGACTCCACATGAAACAAACTAGCTCCTTCCAACTTCTGCAGAACTTAAACCACTCCAGAGCCTGTTTAAGGCTGCCTTGATTTAAGATGAAAAAAAAGCAAATAAAACTTGACTGAGATTCCAAACATCCCATTTCATGCTGGTAATCTTTAATTTCATACATCGAGCTGCAGAAAGCAGGGCTCAGGAAGGAATTTGTCTGTGAGCAACCTGGAGATAATTATTTTGTATAACTGTAGCAAATGGATCAGAGCCAGTCACGGTGCTCGGAGTTGGCAACCTCAGAGACGCTGCACATCAGTCCCAGTTCTCCCCAATCGTAACCCCTGTCAACGCACTTGGTATCTAAATATCCTGAATCATCCATCTTCCACATCTACCTGGATAAACCAATCCCTCCAGATACCAACAGGTCGCAGTTAGTAAGTTGGATACAGATGTGCCTGGCCGCGGAAAAGACAGAGAGAGGGGAATAATGGAGGAGGCTTCTGGGACTGGAGGTCTGTGCTGGGACCTCTCTTGTTTGTGATGTGGACATTTCAGATTTATTGTCAGAGGATATCCACAGCATCACGTACAACCCTGAGATTCTTTCTCCTTCAGGCCAGGCAGAATTACCATGAATTGGTAGTTTTAAAAAAAACTGTCCACAATGTACACATGTAAACTGTCCAATATAGAGAAAATAAGAAAATCAATAAAGTCCTTAAACGAGTCCCTGATTGAGTTTGTTGTTGAGGAGTCTGATGGTGGAGGGGGAGCAGCTGTGGCACCGATACTCCTTTCCTGATTGGTAGCAGCAAGAACAGAGCGTGTGCTGGGTGGTGTAGATCCTTGATGATTGATGCTGCTCTCCGACAGCAGCGTTCCCTGTAGATGTGCTCGATGGTGGGGAGGGTTTTGCCTGTGATGTCCTGGGCTGTGTCCACTACCTTTTGCAGGACTTTATGCTCAGGGGTATAGATGTCCCCATATCCACCACACCTCTGTATAAAACTTGCCAGGGTTTCTAGTGTCATACTAAACCTGTTTTAGATTTGGAAGCAAAATGTAGATTTGATGAGTAATTTTGAAGATGACTTGAGTGAGGAAGGTTGATGGAGGATAGAGCAAGATGCAGGCAGAGAAATGTCAGATGGAGTTTAATCGAGACAAATGTGAGGTGTTGCACTTTGGGAGATAGGTGGAAGGAGGAAGGGTAGAGTTAATGGCAGCACCCATGGGTGCAGTGATCTGAGGTGCGTCCACTGCTCCCTGAAAGTGGAAACACATGGATAGCATACTGCATGCTTTCATGGGGCGGTGGGGGGGTGCATTGAGTATAAACACAAGGAGGAAAAGTTTCAGCCACATAAAACATTGGTTAGGGTGCACTTGTGTTTAATTCCAGGCCTCCATCAGAACACCCACCCCCCCCCTCCCCACCCCGCCCTCCATTCTCTCAAATTCCAAAGAGTACAGGCCAGGAGCTGTCAAACACTCCTCATATGATAACCCTTTTATTTCCGGAATCATCCCTATGAACCTCCTTTGAACCTTCTTTAATGTCACCACATCCTTTCTTAAACGAGGAGCTGAAAACTGCTCACAATCCTCCACGTGAGGTCTCACCAGGGCCTTATAAAGCCTCAACATCTCATCCCTACTCTTAGATTCTATTCCTCTCGAAATGAAGGATAGGAACACGCAGAGCTTAAACTCTCCCCATTTTGCTCTAAGCACAACCCACTTCCCTTTCTATCCCATCTGCCCCTTCCTCTCCCCTCATGGACCCTCCACTCCTCACCTACACACATCCTCCCCCATTCAACCTCTGCAACTCCCTGCCTCATTGCCCTATGATCCATCTTGTCTCGATTTTGGAATTTACTTGGGGACTAGTCCCTTCTTTCTCCAGAACTGGTTTACAACCAGTGGAGCTGTGGTCACCGGACCCACAGCACTACCCACCCCACCCCTGCCACTTTATTCCCTGCCCTGTCTCGCTCCCCAACAGGAGGTCCAGGGTTGTCCCTCTCTCGTTGGGCCCTCAACATTCTGACTGAGGAAGCTCTCGTGGACACAACATACACGCCCAGACCCTGTGTATGGTGGGTTTCCCAGTCGATTTCCGGGCAGTTAAAGTTCCCCAGTAATGGGGCCCGGTTATTCATGCATCTCCCTCTACATCTGCTCCTCCAATTCCTGTTGACTATTTGTGGGCCCAATAATTACAGCCCCATCAAAGTGATTGTTCCCTTCTCATTTCTGTTCTACTCGTGTAGCTTCAAAGGATTCTCCCTCACCCACCAAGAGTCTCCTCTCTCAACACTGTGGTTATGTCTGTGGGGAGTTTGTGGTTTTTTTTTCCCCAGGTGCTCCAGTTTCCTCCCACCCTACGTTCAGGTTTGCAGGTTAATTCGGTGTAATTGGGCGGCATGGGTTGCTGTGTTGTAAATACATGTTTAAAAATGCAATCCCTGGTGATGCGAGGCATTGATCGTGTGGATGGTTGGAGGCTTTTCCCCGGTGGCCACAAGAGGACACGGATTTAAGTTTCTGTGGAATAGGGGCAGAGGAGATGTCAGGGGTAGGGTTTTTTACGCAGAGAGCGGTGGGTGGAAGGAATAGGCTGTCGGCAATGGTGCTGGGGGCGGAGATGATAGGGTCCTTTAAGGGACTTTTGGATAGGTTCATGGCGTTTAGGGAAATGGAGGGTTATAGGTTAGCCTGGTAATTTCTAGTTCGGCACAACTTTGTGGGCTGAAGGGCCTGTATTGTGCTGCAAGTTTTCATTGTTTCTATCTCTTACCTGCCCCTCCACCTGGAATACTGAGCTCAAAACACAGAAATGCCGGAGGAACTCAGCTGGTCTCACAGCATCCAGAGGAAGTAAAGATAAATTTCCGACATTTCTGGCCTGAGCCCTTCCTCAAGGCGTGAGTGAAAAAAGACAGGTGTCGGTGTTAAAGGCTGGTGGGGGGGAAGGGGGGAAGGGGGGAAGGGGAGGTTCCAGACCACACTCAGAAGGTTTTAATTGGATGTGGTAAGAGGGAAGGTGAGAATTGATTTTGGCTCCTTGAGGGGAGCCAGGGGGCCCTCCAGCCAGATGGCACTAACACCGACCTCTCCGGTTTCCATTAGAAACCTCCCCCCCCCCCCCCCCCACCAATCTTCTTCCCCCGTCTTCCTTCCTATGGCTCCATCTCTCTCTCTCGCTCCCATTTTCCCTTTCACATAATCCCCTCCTTTTGGGGTCTGCCAATGAGGATGTTGAGAATCTGGCTGCAGACGGACGGGCGAAGTACCGGATCCTTTAGCTTGGCGGTGAGTGCTGTTGGTTTGATGGTGGTGGGCACTGATGGAGGTGTTCCTGTGGCCCAGGTGATCTAACGCAGAGTGGAGGCCAGTGAGAAGATGTCCAGGCCCATGATCTTCTCCTTCGTCTTGTCCACATTGAGACTTGCACTGTTTCACAAGTTTTTCCACCTCTTCTCTGCAGTGTGACGCTTCGTTAGTGCTGATGAGGCCGACGTCTGTTGGATCATTTGCAAACTTGATGACACTGTTGGAGCTGGATCTGGTGACACAGTTGTGGGTCAGTAGCGTGAACAGGAGCAGTCTGGGCATGCAGCCCTGAGTTGCGCCAGTGCTCAGCGTGGTGTTGTTCAATATTCTACTATTGACCCTGACAGACTGTGGCCTTTTCGTTAGAAAGTCAAGGAATCTGTAACAGAGAGAGGTGTTGAGTCCCAGCAAGGACAGCATCTCCACCAGCCTCCGGGGAATGATTGTATTAAATGCTGAGCCTGGCGTATGAGGAGTTGTTCGCTATGTGGGTCAGGACGGAGTGAAGCGACAACGCTGGACATCATCTGTGGAACAGTTTCTTCCAGAGGCAAATTGAAATGGATCCAGCGTCTCTGGGAGGTTGTGCCTCTGGGCACAATGCAAATTGAAATGGATCCAGCGTCTCTGGGAGGTTGTGCCTCTGGGCACAATGCTTGATGCATTTCATAATGGTGGAGGTCAGTGCCTCAGGGCAGAGTCATAGAGGCCTGTTATTGTCGCCCTCTTGTCTACCGGGACTATGGTGGCCATCTTGAACCCTGCGGGAATGATGGACTGCTGCAGGGAAGTGTTGGAGATGTCCGTGAAGACCTCTGTCAATTGGTCTGCGCAGTCCTTCAGTACCCGGCCAGGTACGTTGTCTCGTCCCGCCTCCTTGTGTGGGTTCACCTTGGGTAGGGTTCTCCTCACCTTGGCCACAGCTATGTGGGGGGCCCGTTCATCAGGGGGAGATGGAGCTTTCTTTGGAAAGATGCTGTGTGCAAGGTAGAAGGAGTCCTCAATGATTCTGCGCACCCTCTTCAGACAACGATCCCAGTAGATCACGTTGATGAGGAGGGAGCGGAGGGAGACTTTCCTGGTCCTCTCTGGTACTCCTATGGCCCTGTGAATTGACCTCTGATCTGTTTCTATTGTGTTGTCCATCTGCCTATACCCGATTTGCATCTCCTGTTTCCTGACCTGCACCTCAACATCCCTCATCATCCAGGGTTTCCTACCACTGCCAGCCTTGACCTTCACTCCCTCAGGAACTCGTTAGCCCTGAACTCTCACCCTCCCACTTCTCAAAGCCTCCACTTCCCAGATGTCTCCTCTCCTGCCAACAGCCCACACCCAATCACGCTCTGAAGTTCCGGTGTAATGTCATCAAAAGGAGCCTTGAGGACTTTGACTGGACCGCTCCTTTCTCTTTCCATGACGGATATGGTGGGAATGGCAGCAACGTTGGTGGGAATGTGAGGAGAGTAGACCTGGGTTGATGTCGGACTGGTTTGAATGATGTGGCTTGTTTTCTCACTGAAGCCCTCTCATGTCCACAAATTAAAGGGAGTGGAATGAGGAAATAAAATGATTACAGAAGACCCAGAACATAGCACAGTATAGGCCCTTCGGCCCTAGATTTTGTGCTGACCCATATATTAAAAAAATACTAAACCCTCCCTACCCCATAACCCTCTATTTTTCTTCCATCCAAATGCCTGTCTAAGAGTCTCTTAAATGCCCCTAGTGTTCCACCCTCCACCACCACTCCTGGCAAGGCATTCCAGGCCCACACAACTCTCTGTATAAAAGAACTTACCCCTGACATCTCCCCTAAACTTCTCTCCCTTCACTTTGTACACCCGTCCTCTGGTGTTTGCTGATCCTGCCCTGGGAAACAGGCACTGGCCGTCAACCCTATCTATGCCTCTCAGAATCTTGTCGACCTCTATCAAGTCTCCTCTCATCCTTCTATGCTCCAGAGAGAAAGGTCCCAGCTCTGCTAACCTTGCCTCATAAGACTTGTCTCCCAATCCAGGCAACATCCTGGTAAATCTCCTCTGCATCCTCTCCACAGCTTCCACATCCTTCCCGTAATGAGGTGACCAGAACTGAACACAATTCTCCAAGTGTGGTCTCACCAGAGATTTGTAGAGTTGCAACATGTCTTCTCTACTCCTGAACTCAATTCCCTGTTAATTGAAGCCCAGCAACATATTGAACACTGTCCTATATTGTTTGAAGCTCAGAATGTCAGGCAGGGAGTCTGGACAGGACTTCAACTTGAATACTACTCACAGTTCTGGTCAGTTACATAGGGCAGTCTCAGCTGCTGCACAGGTTGCTACTGTTGTTAAGAAAGCAGAGTCATTAACCAAGGTTAAAGGGGGATGTTGATAGGATGCAGAGCTGGGCAGAGAAGTGGCAGATGGAGTTTAACCCAGAAAAGTGTGAAGTGGCTCATTTCGGTACATCAAATCTGAAGGCAGAATTCCGTGTTAAGGATAGAACTCTGAGCAGTGGGGGCGAACTGAGAGATCTTGGGGTCCGTGTCCACAGGACACTCAAAGCTACTGTACAGGTATGTGTGTGGGCCTTCATTAACCGTGGGATCGAGTTCAAGTGCCATGTGGCACTGTTGCAGCTCAATAAGACCACAGTTAGGCCCTACTTGGAGTATTGTGTTCAGTTCTGGTTATTGAGAAAACTCTGAGCAGTGTGAACAAACTGAGAGATCTCGGGCTCCATGTCCACTGGGCACTCAAAGCTACTGTACAAGTTGATCATGTTCAGAAGGGATATGTGCGTTGGCCTTCATTAACTGTAGGGTCGCGTTCAGGTGCCGCGAGGTAATGTTGCTGCTATACAAGACCTTAGTTGGAACATATTTGGAATATTGTGTTCCCTTCTGGTCACCTCACCTCAGGAAGGATGTGGGCGCTATAGAAAGATCGCAGAGAAGATTTACAAGGATGCTGGAGACTGTGCCTTGTGAGGATAGGTTGAGTGACTCTGGTCTTTTCTCCTTGGAGTGACCGAGGATGAGGGGAGACCTGTTAGAGGTGCACAAGATGATGAAGGGGAGTGATCGTGTGGACAGCCGGAGGCTTTGTCCCTGGGGCTGAAATGGCCAACACAAGGGGACATAGCTTTAAGTCGCTTGGGAGCAAGTCCAGGGGGATATAAGAGTTACAATTATCACTCAGAGAGCGGTGGGTGCACGGAATGTGCTGCTGGCAACAGCAGTGGAGGCTTGGACAACAAGGTGTTTTATTAAGTAAGTACATGGACCTGAGGTCCTCCATCAGCCAGTTCCCCACCATGACTACCAGCCCCCCCACATCTCCATCGGGCACACAAAACTCAAAACGGTCAACCAGTTTACCTATCTCAGCTGCACCATTTCATCAGATGCAAGGATCGACAATGAGATAGACAACAGACTCGCCAAGGCAAATAGCGCCTTTGGAAGACTACACAAAAGAGTCTGGAAAAACAACCAACTGAAAAACCTCTCAAAGATAAGCGTATACAGAGCCGTTGTCATACCCACACTCCTGTTCGGCTCCGAATCATGGGTCCTCTACCGGCATCACCTACGGCTCCTAGAACGCTTCCACCAGCGTTGTCTCCGCTCCATCCTCAACATCCATTGGAGCGCTTACACCCCTAACGTCGAAGTACTCGAGATGGCAGAGGTCGACAGCATCGAGTCCACGCTGCTGAAGATCCAGCTGCGCTGGATGGGTCACGTCTCCAGAATGGAGGACCATCGCCTTCCCAAGATCGTGTTATATGGTGAGCTCTCCACTGGCCACCGTGACAGAGGTGCACCAAAGAAAAGGTACAAGGACTGCCTAAAGAAATCTCTTGGTGCCTGCCACATTGACCACCGCCAGTGGGCTGATAACGCCTCAAACCGTGCATCTTGGCGCCTCACAGTTTGGCGGGCAGCAACCTCCTTTGAAGAAGACCGCAGAGCCCACCTCACTGACAAAAGGCAAAGGAGGAAAAACCCAACACCCAACCCCAACCAACCAATTTTCCCTTGCAACCGCTGCAATCGTGTCTGCCTGTCCCGCATCGGACTTGTCAGCCACAAACGAGCCTGCAGCTGACGTGGACTTTTTACCCCATCCATAAATCTTCGTCCGCGAAGCCAAGCCAAAGAAAGAAACATGGACCTGAGAAAAATAGTGGATTATGCAGTGGGGAAGTTCTAGCCAGTTGTTAGAGCAGGTAGTGACGTTGACACACATGGTGGGCTGAAGGGCCTGTACTGTGCTGTAGATTTTTCTGTTCTACCTTATTACATTGTTTTTAATAACGATTGGGGAGCTCTTGATTTGAGCTCCGTGGAGTTGCCTGCTACCGCACCAGATGGAGACAATGGCCTACTGGGAATTGGCGTTGGAGTTGACCTGTGTCTCACCTCCTCGTCTCCTGATGCCCGAGGTGAGGTTGCTGTAATTCAGCTCTGCAGGCCATCTCCCAGTGTTTGGTCCAGTTGCAACTCCTCTGCCACTCCAGGAGGAGTCGGTGGGTCTTCTCGGGGAAGTTTGAAAAGAGTTCATTGTCTGTAAATCACCATGTCATCGCCTTGGCAACCAGGCTAAGGAGAACCTGAGGCAGCGAAGTACACCAATCATCTGGAGCTTGCCGGAACCAAAAATATTTTGCTAACAGCTTGAAGTTTTCTCCCTGTGCTGAGGAGCTGTCTGCATAGAACTGCAGTGAGCAACAGCTGGTTCCCATTCCGTTCAGAGGTCGTTGTGAGATTTAATTTATTTGTTAGCTGTGCCCTGTAACCCTCGTCTGTTATAGAATTTCACTAGGCCTCAGTCCACGTGTTGAACCTTCTCCCTGCAGAGTGGAGCCTTGTGCCTGTCATTGGGGCAGGACTGGGAGCTACTCACGGACAGGGCAGGGAGGCAAGGGTATCAACCACAAAGGCAAGGCCAAGGCCCCTCCATGATATTTCTTATTTTGAAGCACCCGCTCAGCCCAACTCATCCATGCTGACCATGTTGCCTCTCTGAGCTCGTCTCAGTTGATGGAGCTCAAGCCAAATCTCCTGCACCTGTCCTGCCCACAGACCTGACCAAATGTTTAACTGTCCCCGCCTCTACCACTTCCTCCGGCAGCTCGTTCCACACACTCTGGGGCCCTCAGGTCCCTTTAAACCTCTCCCCTCTCACCTTAACCCTGTGCCTCTAGCTTGAGGCTGTCCCACACTGGGTAAAAGATTGTGACCAATGACCTTATCTGTGCCATTGTGATTTTATAAACCTCTACGGTTCCCCCGCAGCCTCCTAAGGACCAGGGACCTGATCAGGGATATTGTCACAGATGCAGAAAAGGGGGAAGAAGAGGAATTGTCTACTGAGCCAGTGTGGGTGGGTCAGAAACAGGGCAATAACCCACCTGCTCATATCTCACGGACCTGATTATTGTAGACCTCCAACTGTAACAGAGACGTCAAGGAGCAGCTAGGGAGGCAGATTCTAGAAAGGTGCAAAAATAATAAGGTTGTAGTAAATTTAAATCTTTACATGTAGATATACAGCAATGGTTACAAACCCTCTGGCCCATGAGCTGGATGCTGACCAATTTGTACCCAATTAACCTACACCTCCACTACATTTTTGAACGGGGGAGGAAACCTGAGCCCCCGGGGAAAACCCACACAGATACAGGGAGAACATACAAACTCCTTACAGACAGCACAGGATTCAAACCCCGGTCCTGATCGCTGGCGATGTAAAGGCATTGGACTAACCACTATGCCAGCCGTGTTGTCCCAAAGTGATGGGTGATGTTAACTTTCCCAATATTGATCGGCCCCATCTCAGACGGAAGGGTTTGGATGGAATGGAATTTGTAAAGTGTGTTCAGGAAAGTCTCGTGACACAATATGTAGATCAGCCAACGAGAGGAAAGGCTAAATCTAACCTGGTATTAGGAAAGGAACCAGGTCACAACCCCCTCTCCTTTACCCTAGCACTGGAGAGGGTCAGGAATAGACAATCTGGGGTGGGGGATGCTATTAGGCAGGAGCTTGGGAGCATAAATTGGGAGCAGATGTACTGGGGGGAGGGCGGGGGTTGGGGAATGCAGCAAAAAATGTGGGAAATGTTCAGAGAGCATTTACAGGGCTCTCTGTATATAGCACAGAGGCAGGGAAAGGATGGTAAAGGTGAAAGATCCACATGTACAAGGAAGGCAGAAAATGAAGAAGAAGTTTCCGAAAGGTTTAAGAAGATACAAACTGATAGAACTTGAGAGAATTACAAGATTGCCAGGAAGGAACTTAAGAAAGGACTTGGGAGAGATGGAATGAGCCATAAGAAAGCCCTGGTAACAGGATGAAGGAAATCCTCATGACGTTCTGCATGTATGTGGAGAACAAAAGGGTGCGTCGGGTGAGGATGGAGCCATCAGGGGGATCGTGGTAACACGTGTATGGAGGTCGCAAAAGTCCTTAATGAATACTTTGCTTCAGAATTCACCAGAGACAAGGACCTTGGTAATTGTGAGGATGATTTGTGGTGGACTGAGGCACCAGAGCATGTTGACATTAAGAAAGGGGATGTGTTGGAGCTTTGGAAAAGCATGAAGTTGGATGTGGCCAGGACCAGAAGAGGTTTACTCAAGATTTACTCACGGCTACTGTGGGGAGCGAGGGAGGAGATTCCTGACCCATTGGCACTGGGGACAGGAGAAGTGCCAGAGGATTGGGGAAGTGCAAATGTTGTTCCTCTGTTCCAGAAAGGGAGTGGAGATAACCCAGGGAATTACAGACCAGTGAGGGGACGCTGTTGAAAAAGTTCTTGAGATAGGATTTACAAGCATTTAAAGAGGCTTAATCTGGTTAGGGATAGTCAGCATGGCTTCGCCAGGGGAAGGTCATATTTCACGAACTTGATTGAATACTTTGAGGATGTAACTAAGCTCATTGATGCAGTTAGAGTGGTGGATGTGTTTGTGGGTGTCAGTGAGTCATCTGATAAGGTTCCCCATGAAAGGCTCACTCAGAAAGTAAGGAGATATGGAATCTACAGAGATGCTTTGTGAATACAGAATCGGTGCCCAGAGAAGGCAGGAGGTTCATATTCTGCATGGAGGTCAATGACCAGTGGTGGTCCACAAGGATGTGTTCTGGGACCCCTCCTCTTTGTGCTTTTTATAAATGACCCAGATGAGGAAGTGGAAGGGTGGGTTAGTAAGTGTGCAAATGACACAAAGATTGGTGGAGTTGTGGATAGTCAGGAGGGCTGCCAGAGGCTACAGAGGGACATTGATAGGATGCAGAGCTGGGCTGAGAAGTGGCAGATGGAGTTTAACCCAGAAAAGTGTGAAGTGGTTCATTTCATTATGCCAAATCTGAAGGCAGAATTCTGTGTTAATGAGAGAACTCTGAGCAGTGGGGATGAACTGAGGGATCTCGAGGACATGTCCATAGGACAGTCAAAGCTACTGTACAGGTTGGTAGTGTTGTTCAGAAGGGGTGTGGTTTGTTGGCCTTCATTCACCATGGGATTGAGTTCAAGAGCCATGAGTTAACGTTGCAGCTATACAAGATCTTAGTTAGACCCTACTTGGAATATGTAGCTGGGCAACTCGAACTGCACACAACACTCCAGGTGTGGTCTCCCCCACCTCTTGTACGTGACGTCCCAGCTCCTATACTCGGTGCCCTGACCAATGAAGACCAGAGTGCCAAACGCCTTCTCCACTACCCAGTTTACCTGTGTCCCCACTTTCAGAGGACTGTGTTCCTGTGATTCTCTCAGTTTGGCACCACTCTCCAGGGCTGTATATTTGTTGTGTTCATTATAACAGGATATTGAATTAAGGTGAGTATTTATTCCCAATCCCCAATTGTCTTTGCAAGGATGGGATGGGCTACCTTCCCAACCCACTGCAGTCTTTAATTTTAAAAGTTTACAGCTCATAAGAAACCAATTCTATCGATGCCATTACATCAGGGAGACTGGACGCAGACTGGGAGATCACTTTGTTGGGCACCTCGGCTCTGTCCGCTGTGATAGCCTGGATCTCCCAGTGGTCACCCATTTCAGTTCCCTGACCCATTCCCTTCCAGACATGTCTGTCCATGGTCTCATGCACGGGCAGACTGGGACCACCTGCAAATTGGAGGAACAACTCTTCATCTTCCGACTGGGCCCCTCCAACCAGATGGAATTAATATGGATTTCTCTGGCTTTCATTAAACCACCCCCACCCTCCTCCTTCCCTGTCACCTTTCCCTATCTCTGTCTCTCCCTTCCAGCTCCTTTTGCACAGACATGATGAATTCTTCCCTTGTCCCTTATGGTATCCAATGAGCCCCTTTGGTTGGTTTGGATTCCTCCCCCAGCCGGCACTGTCTGAATTCCGAGACTTTCGGAGATTTCCAGCTTCTGCTTATTCCTTGAAGAAGGGCTCAGGTCCAAAACATTGGTGACGTACCTTTGTTTCTATTGGATTCTGTGAGACGCCTGAGTTCTTCCAGCGTTTTGGTGGGTTTTTACAACAATCACAGTGTCTGCAGACTTTTGTGTTTCACTCTAGCAAGTTAAACCCTTGTTGCTCAATTACTCCTGAATTACCCTACAGCCCCATATGTTTACGAGGGTGGGAGGAAACCAGAACACCTGGAGGAAACCCACGCAGACACGGGCAGAACGTACAAACTCCTGACAGATAGCGTGGGATTTGAACCTGGGTCACAGGTGGTGTAAGAGTGTCGCACTAACCATGCCTCCCAGATAAAGATGCTCCTACCGTGCACCTGGGAGGGAAGGCTGGGGTTTCGACCCAACCGTGAAACATTTCCAGAGCAGCTCATCAATGTCTTGGAGCCTGACCACATAGTCTTGACCTTGGTGGGAGTGGTGGAGAGATGCAGCTTGGACAGTAATGTTGGTTCACAGTGTGAAAGGAATGAATGTTTCTGATATTTACAGGGTGCTCATCTTCTCTCGACTTTACTTAGAGATCAGAAAAGAAGAAAGGTATAAAGTTGAAGGACTCGACCTTCTGGACTGTGATCTCTGGATTGGTGCCCGAGCTGCGTGCTGGTGAGGGTAGAAATGGGAAGTTAATGCAGCTGAACCCGTGGCTGAAGAGATGGTGCAGGAGGGAGGGCTTCGGGTTTCTGGATCACTGGGCTCTTTCAGGGAAGGTGGGACCTGTTCCGATGGGACGGTTTGCACCTGAACTGGAGGGGGATTAATATCCTTGCGGGAAGGTTTACTAGTGCTGCTCCGGTTAGGGGGATCTGGAATGTTAGAGCAGTTAGTGAGAAGGAGGAGGATAAAGGTCATGTGAGGACTGCAGGTATAGACAGGAGTCAAAGGGTGGTACGGGACAGAAATGTTCTCAGGTATATTTATTTCAATGCGAGGAGAATTGTTGGAAAGGCAGATGAGCTTAGGGTGCGAATTGGCAGGTGGGATTACGACATTATTACGACTTGGTTGTAGGAGGGGCAGGACTGGCAGCTCAATGTTCCGGGGTTCTGTTGTTTCAGATGTGATAGAGGGGGAGGGATGAAGGGGGGAGGAGTGGCATTGCTAATCAGGGAAAATATCACAGCTGTGTTTAGTCAGGACAACCCAGAGGAGGGCATGAGTGGAGCTGAGGAATGGGAAAGGTGAGACCACAGTGATAGGGTTGCATTATAGACCGCCCAATATCAGAGAGAATTGGAGGTGCAAATCTGTAGAGAGATAATAGTCCAGTGTAAGAAGTGATAGTAGGAGATTTTTCCACATATTGACTGGGACTCCCATACTGTAAAAGGGCTAGATGGCTTGGAGCTTGTGATATGTGCTCAGGAAAGTTTTCTAAATCAATATATAGAAGTACTAAGTAGAGAGAGGATGCAAAATTAGATCTTCCAATAGGGAACAAGACAGAAGTCTGTGTAGGTGAACATTTTAGGTTCAGTGACCATATTGTCATTAGTTTCAAGTTAATTATGGATAAGGATAGGTCTGGTCCTCGAGTTGAGATTCTAAATTGGAGAAAGGCCAATTTTGTGGAAATGAGAAAGGATCTAGGAAGAGTGGATGGGAATAAGTTGTTTTCTGGTAAGGATGTGTCCGGCAAGTGGATGGCCTTCAAAGGTGAAATCTTAGAGGGCAGAGTTTGCATGTTCCTGTCAGGATTAAAGGCAAAGAGAACAGGCACAGGTAGCAGATATAGGCAACAAGGAGCAAATGAGTTACCTGAAGAGAATAGAAAATGTAAGAAAATACTCAAGAAGGAAATGAGGAAGGCAAAAAGAAGACATGAAGTTGCTTTGGCAGATAATGTGAAGATAAACCTGAAGGGTTTCTACAGGTATATTAAGAGTAAAAGGATTGTAAGGGACAAAATTGGTCCCCTAGAGGGTCAGAGTGGTCGTCTACGTGTGGAGTCTCACGAGATGGGGGAAGATCGCAAACAGTTTTTTTGCATCAGTATTTACTCAGGAAACTGGCAGAATGAATATGGATGGAAGGGAAACATACAGAAGAGACATGGAACAGATGGAAATTGAGAAGGAGGAGGTGCTTGCTGCCTTACAGCAAATAAAGGTAGATAAATCCCCCAGGGATGGATATGATATTCCCTCAGACCTTGAGGGGGACATGTGTAGAAATTTCAGAGCCCTGGCAGAAATATTCAAAATGTCCTTAGCCACGAGTGAGGTGCCAGAGGATTGGAGGGGGGCTTATGTGGTTCTGTTGTTTTAAAAAAGGATCCAAAAATAAACCAGGAAATTACAGGCCAGTGAGCCTGATGTCAGTAGTAGGTAAATTATTGGAGGGTGTTCTGAGAGATAGGATGTATAGGTATTTGGACAGCCAAGGGCTGATCAAGAATGGTCATTGTGTGTGATTGGTCATATTTAATGAATTTTATAGATTTTTGAGGAGGTTACCAAGAAAGTAGATAAAGGAAAAGCTGTGGATGTTGTCTATATGGACTTTAGTCAGGCCTTTGATAAGGTCCCACATTGGAGTTTAGTTTAGAAGGTTCAAACACTAGTATTCAAGGAGAGATTGTAAACTGGATTCAAAATTGGCTGAATGCATGTAGTGGTGGATGATGCTTCTCAGACTGGAGGCCTGTGACAAGTGCTGTGCCTCAGGGATCGGTGCTGGGACCATTGTTGTTTGTCGTCTATATCAATGATCTGGTTGATAATGTGGTGACTTGGATCAGCAAGTTTACTGGTGACACTAAGATTGGAGACGTTGTGGACAGTGAGGAAGGTTTTCAAAGCTTGCAGAGGGATGTGGACCAGATGGAAAAATGGGTCAGAAAATGGCAGGAGGGATTCAAGGTAGACAAGTGTGTGGTGTTGCATTCTGGAAGGGCAAACCAAGAAAGGAAATGGTCGGGTACTGAGGAGTGTGGAGGAACAAAGGGGTCTGGGAATACAGATACATAATTCCCTGTTAGTGCGGTCACAGGTGGACAGGGTTGTAAAGGGAGCTTTTGGCATATTGGCCTTCATAAATCAAAGTATTGAGTACAGGAGTTGGGATGTTATGGTAAAGTTGTACAAGACATTGGTGAGGGCAAAATTTGGAGTCTTGTGTACAGTTTTGGTCAACGAACTACAGGAAAGATATCAATAAGATAGAAAGAGCCTAATTATAGGAAGGATATAAATAGAGTGGAGAGAGTGCAGAGAAGGTTTACCAGAATGTTGCCTGGGTTTAAGCATCTGGAGTATGGGGAGAGATTGGACAGATTGGGTCTTTATTCTTTGGAGCGTAGAAGGTTGAGAGGAGATTTGATAGAAGTATTTAAGATTATGAAAGGGATAGACAGAATGGATGTGGATAGACTATTTCCGTTAAGAGGAGGAAAGATTAAAACAAGAGGACATGAGTTAAGAATTAAGGGGCAGAGGTTTAGAGGTAACATGAGGGGGAACTTCTTTACTCAGAGAGTGGTAGCTGTGTGGAATCATCTTCCGGGAGAAATAGTGGCGGCGGAGTCAATTGTATTATTTAAGAAAAGGTTGGACAGGTATATGGATGAGAAGAAGATGGAGGGTTATGGGCATTGTGCAGGGAGGTGGGACTAGAAAGGGGTGTTTGGTTCGGTGCGGACTAGAAGGGCCTAATGGCCTGTTTCCGTGCTGTAATTGTTATGTTAAGATTTACTAGGATGTTTCTGGGTCTTCAGAAGTTGAGTTACAGAGAAAGATTAAACTGGTCAGGACTTTATTCCTTGGAGCGTGGAAGAATGAGGGGAGATTTGATAGAGGTTTACAAAATTATGAGGGGTATAGACAGAGAAAATGCGAGTAGGCTCTTTCCACTGAGATTAGGAGAGATAAATAGAAGAGGACATGGCTTTAGGGTGAAAGGAAAAAGGTTTAGGGGGAACAGAGAGTGGTGGGAGTGTAGAAGGAACTGCCATCTGATGTAGTAAATGCAGACTCACTCAAGTTTTAAGAATAAATTGGATAGATACATGGATGGGAGAGGCCTGGAAGGTCATGGACTGGGTGCACGTCAATGGGACTAGTGGAATGATGGTTCAGCACAGAGTAGAAGGGCCAAATGTCCTGTTTTCTATGCTGTAGTGTTCTTTGGTTCTATGCAATCACTGTGTTAAGGGGTCCGCACACACCGTGTTTGAAGAAAAAGCACCATGTTGGAGAAACTCAGCAGGTCAAACAGTGTACTTTACAGAGCAAGGATAAAGATACTGAACCAACGTTTTGGGCTTGAGCCCTTCATCAAGGTGTGAGCAAAATGTAGGCAGGTGCCTGGTTTGGCACGGCTTGGCCTGGTTCGGGTTTCTCCAGTGTTGTGTTTTCACTCTGATAGGGCCGTACTATCAGCCTCCAGTAGCTGTTGGGAGTTGGAGCAACAGATACAGAGACAGGTTATTGGGAAGATATAAAAGCAGCAGGGTTATTATAGAGAAAGACTTGAACTTCACGAATATTGACTGGAAAGTTCTGGGCTCAGATGGAGCAGAATTTCTTTGGTGCATCCAAGAGGGTTTCTTGAAACATTGCAGGGATAATCCAACCAGAAGAGGGATCGTATTGGACCTTGCCCCAAATCACCTGCCCGTGTTGAAAGAGGATCATTTACCTGCATCCCAGGTGAAAGTGAAGATATTAGAAAAATTTGCCACAAGGAGAACACTGTAGATACTAGGAAATCAACACCTCAAAACAAAATACTGAACCGAGCCAACACCCCCGGGGAGGGAAGCAGTTAATGTCTTCGTCAATAATCCTTCATCAGTATTAGAACCATACAGAAACAGGCCCTTCAGCCCTTCTACTCTACGCTGAACTACTATTCTGCCTAGTGAAAACTTAGGAATGCTGGAGGAACTCAGCTGGTCTCGAAGTGTCCATAGGAGGTGAAGATATAGAACCACTGTTTCGGGTTAGAATCCTTGAAGTCCGTGTTGAACTATTCTCCATCACCCAGACCACATCCCTCATCCACATACCTGTCTAATCTTAATTGGTACATTTGAACGTGCATTCATAACTTAAGCTGGCAGCTCCTTCCACTCTCCCACCACTCTCCGTACACATGTAAACTAGTAAAGAAATGTGAACAAACTGCAATACAGAGGAAAAAATCAAGAGTTCAAAATAAAGAGTCCTTAAATAACATAGAAAGAACACTACAGCACAGGACAGGCCCTTCAGCCCTTGATGTTGTGCTGATCTATATATTACTTTAAAAAAATACTAAACTCTCCCTACCCTGTAACCCTTTATTTTTCTTCCATCCATGTGGCCATCTAAGTGTCTATTAAATGCCCCCAATGTTCCAGTCTCCACCACCACCCCTGGCAAGGCATTCCAGGCCCCCACAACTCTCTGTGTAAAAACAAAACTTACTCCTGACATCTCCCCTAAACTTCCCTCCCTTCACCTTGTACACACGTCCTTTGGTGTTTGCTGATCCCGCCCTGGGAAACAGGTGCTGGCCGTCCACCTTATCTATGCCTCTCAGAATCCTGTAGACCTCTATCAAGTCTCCTCTTGTCCTTCTTCACTCCAGAGAAAAAAGTCCCAGCTCTACTAACCTTGCTTCATAAGACCTATTCTCCAATCCAGGCAACATCCTGGTAAATCTCCTCTGCCCCCTCTCCATAGCTTCCACATCCTTCCTATAATGAGGTGAACAGAACTGAACTTAAGAAAGTGTGGTCTCACTAGAGAGCTGTAACATGACATCTCTATTCCTGAACTTAATCCCCCTATTAATGAATCCCAGCATCCCGTAGGCCCTCTACACGATCCTATCAACCTGTGCGGCAACCTTGAGGGATGGATTTGGACCTCAAGGTCTCTCTGTTCATCCACGCTGTAAGTAACCAACCATTAACCCTGTTCTCAGCCACCTGGTTTGTCCTTCCAAAATGCATCACCTCACACTTTATCCGGATTGAACTCCATCTGTCACTTCTCTGCCCAAGTCTGCATCCTGTCGATATCCTTTTGTAACCTTCCACAACCTTCAGCTCCATCCACAAACTTACTGACCCATCCTTTCACCTCTTCATCTAGGTGTTTTATAAAATCACAAGGAGACCACAGAGAGCATTAACTATCTGATTAACAACTAACTAATATGATTGTCCCAGGATACTCTTATTCTGCCCAGCTGCCCAACCGATCAAGATCCTGCTGCGATCTCTGACATCCAACTTCACTGTCTACCATAACAGTCACTTCAGTGTTGTCCACAAACATGCTAATGACATGGACATTTTCACCGAAATCATCGGTATCGATGACAAACAGCAATTGGCCCAGCACCGACCCCTGTGACCCCACTAGTCACAGGCCTCCAGTCTTCAGGAACATCCTTCCACCATCACCCTCTTCTTTCACTCATGAAGCCAATTTTCTGTCCATTTTGCTGTCTCACCTAGGATCCCCTGTGATCTACCCTTCCAGAGCAGCTTAATGTGTGGAACATTATTGAATGGCTTGCAGAACTCCATATAAACATCTACAGCTCTTCCCTCACCAACCTTCTTGGTCACATGGAACCATAGAATGCTGAAGCACAGAAAGCCGGCCATTCAGCCCCTCTAGCCCGTGCTGACCATTATTCCTTTAGTCCCAGTGACCTGCTCCCATTCCATAACCCTCCAGACCTTTCCCATCCATGCATCTATCCAATTTATTTTTAAAACTCAAGATCGAGCCTGCATTCACCACATCAGATGGCAGCTCATTCCACACTCCCACCACTCTCTGTGAAGAACTTTCCCCCTAATGTTCCCCCAAAGCCTTTCCCCTTTCAGCTTAAGACTATGACCTTATATTTATCTCCTCCAACCTAAGTGGAAAAAGTCTATTCAAATCCATTCTGTCTATACCTCTCATAATCTTGTAACCTCTATAAAAACTCCCCTCATTCTTCGCTCCAAGGAATAAAGTCCTAACCTGTTTAATCTTTCCCTGTAAACTCAACTGAAGACCCGGTAACATCCAGTAAATCTTCTCTGCACTCTTTCAAACTTATTGATATCTTTCCTGTAGTTTGGTGACCAAAACTGCACACAATATTCCAAATTTGGCCTCACCAACATCTTAAACAACTTCAACATAACATCCCAGCTCCTGTACTCAATACTTGGATTTATAAAGGGTGTAAGGTAAAAACATCATGAGATGGGACCGGAGAAGGAGTCACCCAGTACTAAGGAGTAACAGAATGCAGATGTGACCTTGTACTCTCAAGATAAGAGTGGTGATGACAAATTGATGTGCAGAAAGCTAACAGAGAAGGATAGCAACAGTTTATTCATTGGACAATGTAATGGTATGATAATTTACTAAGTACGTATCCTAAGGTATAAAAAAACACCACTTGCTGATAACGACAGAATGCGCCTTCTCCAACTAACACTGTTAGTTGCAAGTGTTACAATCCGGTAATAAAGAACAAAGAACCTTGATTTCGACTCAGTCTGGTGTCTGACTCACTCATTCATGAACAAAGCAGACCTAACAATTGTGAGGTTCCAAAAGTTCTCTGAACAACCCTGTCCTCCTGTGATGCCACCTTCAGGGAACAATGTATCTGTATTCCTAGATCTCTGCTCCTCTACACTCCTCAATGCCCGACCATTTACTGTGTATGTCCTACCTTGGTTTGTCCTTAAAAAATGTATCACTTCACACTTGTCTGCATTAAACTACATCTGTCATATTTTTTCCTATTTTCCCACCTGGTCCAGATCCCTCTGCAAGCTTTGAAAATCTTCCTCACTGTCCACAACACCTCCAATCTTAGTGTCATCAGTAAACTTGCAGATCCAATTGACCACATTATCATCCAGATCATTGATATAGACAACAAACAACAATGGTCCCAACACAGATCCCTGAGGCACAACACTCATCACAGGCCTCCAGTCTGAGAAGCATCATCCACTACCACTCTCTGTTTTCTCCCACGCAGCCAATTTCAAATCCAGTTTACAACCACTCCATGGATACCTCGTGTCTGAATCTTCTGAATTAACTTCCCATGTGGGACCTTACTAAAGTCGATGTAGACAACAGCCATAGGCTTTCCTTCATCTACCTTCCTGGTAACCTCCTCAAAACACTCTGGAAGATTTGTTAAACACGTCCTATCATGTACAAAACCATGCTGACTGTCCTTAATCAGCCTATGACTGTCCAGTACCTATATATCCTATCTCTCAGAACTCTTTCCAATAATTTACCTACTACGTCAGGCTCACTGGCCTATAATTACCTGGTTCGTTTTTGGAGCCTTTTATAAACAATGGGACAACGTGAGCTCTCCTCCAATCCTCCGACACCTCACCTGTGCCTAAGGACATTTTGAATATATCTGCCAGGGCCCCTGCAATTTCTACACTTATCTCCCTCAAGGCCCAAGGGAAAATCATATCCGGCCCCGGGGAATTTGTCTACTTTTATTCGCTATAAGGCAGCAATCACCTCCTCCTCCTTAATCTCAATATGTTTCCCTTCTATCTGTATTCACTCTGCCAGTTTCCTAAGTAAATACTGCAAAATACTGATCTCCCCCATTTCATGAGTCTCCACATGTAGACGACCACTCGGACCCTCTAGGGGACCAATTTTGTCCCTTACTATCCTTTTACTCTTAATATACCTGTAGAAACCCTTCGGGTTTATCTTCACATTATCTGCCAAAGCGACTTCATGTCTTCTTTTTGCCTTCCTCATTTCCTTCTTGAGTATTTTCTTACATTTTCTATTCTCTTCAGGTACTTCATTTGTTGCCTATACCTGTTATACACCCTCTCTTCTTAACCAGATCGCCAATATCTCTTGAAAAACAGGGTTCCCTCTGCCTGTTAACTTTGCCTTTAATCCTGACAGGAAAATCCAAACTCTGCCCTCTCAAAATTTCACCCTTGAAGGCTTCCACTTACTGACCACATCCTTGCCAGAAAACAGCTTATCCCAATCCACTCTTCCTAGATCCTTTCTCATTTCCACAAAATTGGCCTTTCTCCAATTTGGAATCTCAACTCGAGGACCAGACCTATCCTTTTCCGTAATTAACTTGAAGCAAATGGCATCTTCAGAAAACTCGATCTGAGTTGTGGGCCGTGACCTCCCAGTTACAGAGCCGTGCTGACTATACAGAACCAGCCCTTGTCTGTCCACGTGCACGTGTAACTTCTCCCTCAGACTGCTCTCCAGTTACTTACCAACCACAGGCATTGGGATTTCTGGCCTGTCGCCCCCAGGATATTCCCCACAGCCTTTCTTGAACAGCGGTACAACTTTTTCCCCCCTCCAGTGTTCTGGCACCCACCCTGTACTTAATGCCAACTCGTACATATCAGTCAGGGCACCTGCTCACTTCCCACAGTGAGCTCAGAACCGTCTGCTCAGGCCCAGGAGATTTGTTAACCTTCATACACCAGCACCTCCTCAACCATAACACTGACTGTTCTCAGGACACTCCCATGGCTTTCTCCACGGTAAAGACAAACTTTGCCCGTTCCCTGTGGCTTGACCCACAGCGTCCGCATTGATTCCTAAGGGCTTCTGTTTTTCCCTCTGGTCACTATTTTCCCCTTTCTGTTCATTAAAAACACTTGGGATCATCCTTCGATTTCTGCCAGAACTATTTCCTGTTCCCTTTTTGCCCTCCTGATTTCCTCTTTCAGCCTCCTCCTCATTTGCTGAAATCCCTCCAGGTGAAGTCTTGATCCCAGCTGCTTCTACCTGCCCCATGCCACCACCTCGCTCTTGACCAGAGCCTGAATTTCCTTGACATCCCATGTCTGACCCTCATCCCTGCCTTTCAAAGTAAGAATAAATCATTTCCTTTCAAAGGTTTTTGTTTCCATAGTTTCCATCAAGCATTTGTGAGTTGGTAGCCTGTAGCTTCCTAGAGATTTAGAGTTTGTAGCCAAGGAGACCCATGTACTTCCAGTCCATTTTCCTGTCACTTCCCTTGCATGGGAGAGGCTGGTAGAGGTGAAGGGAACATCTGACAGAGGAAAGACTTTTAAACGAGAGAGAGAGAGAGAGAGAGAGTGAGTGAGTGTTGAGGGAAAATGTCTCCCTGTGACAGTGAAGAACAAGGTTGGCCTGTAGTTTCATCGAGAACCTGGGGAAAAGATTCTGACTGTCCCCCTTAACAATGCCTCTCTTCCGCCCCCTTTTCCAAAGCCCCCACGTGCTTCCTGTACATGGGGTGACCAGAATTACACACAGTGTTCCACGTGCAGCCTAACCACAGTTTATATCGCTGCAACCTGACCTCCTCACTTTTTACACTCAATGCCACACCCAATGAAGCCCAGCAGACCACACGCCTTCCTTAGAACACGTGTGGAATGAGGCCTTTCATCCCTTGAGTCCACCCCCCATTCCTTCATGGCTGATATACTATCCTTCTCAGCCCTGTTCTCCTGCCTCCCCTTTGCCCTTGATTACCCTCCTGACCACCCAATCTAGGTGCACGGCCACTTTCAAGCAGCTGTGGATTGGACCCCCAGATCCCTCTGCACATTAATGTTTGAACCCGCCACTGTTTGTGTACATTCCCCGTACGTTAATGCTTGAACCCACCACTATCTGTTTAAATTTCCCATACATTTGACCTGCCAAAGTGCAGGCCCTCACACTTCTCCAGATTAAACTCTATTTCTTCTTCCTGATCTTCCAGGGATGTGCTGCCCCAAGCCCTCACCCTCTCACCTTTGAACACATCCCACCTGGCGAATGTTGTTCCTGTGTCTGACAGCTTCCAAGATTTGCTCTTGCCTGTTGAAGTCAACCCTTCCTCAGATGAAGACCCTGACTCCAGGACCAGTTCTCTTTTTCCATATCTCCCTGTAATTTAAATTTAGCTGTATAGCACAGAAACAGGCCTTTCCGGCCCGAGCTTTAAGAATGAGGAGTCAGCACAGAGTTGAGATGCAGTCGCTAATGGACTGGGGCAGAGCCAACAACCTGTATCTGAACAAAAAAGATGGTTGTCAACTTCACGAGGGCCGGGGGTGGGGGGGTGGGGGGACCCATGCTCCACTGACCATTGATGGCTCCACCATTGAGGTCATCAAGAGTATCAGGTTCACTGGAGTGCACTTGGCGGAGAAGCTCACCTGGTCCCTTAACACCAGCTCCATGGCCCAGAAAGCCCAGCAGCGCCTCGACTTCCTGCAAAGGCCGAGGAAAGTCCATCTCCCACCCTCCATCCTCACTGCATTCTACAGAGGATGTATTGAGATCATTCTGTGTAACTGCATCACCGCCTGGTTTGGAAGCTGAACCTACTCGGACTACAAGGCCCTGCAGAGGAGAGTGAAGTCAGTGGGAAAGATCGTTGGGGGGTCTCTTCCCACCATGAAGGACGTCGACAACACTCAATGCAGACAAAAGGTAATAAACATTGTGGAGGGGTCCACACACCCGTCTCCCTTTTGTCATCTGGTAGGAGGTACTGTAGCACTCAGGCCCGGACATCCAGATAGGGCAACTGCTTTCCCCCCTAAGCCAACAGGCTCCTGAATCCCCAGAACAGATGTGGAGAGTGAACTGTTGCTGTATATATGTTTTAATATTTTAATATTTCAATGTGTTGAACTTAACCATGTACCCATATACAGCACAGAAACAGGCCAGTTCAGCCCTACTAGTCTGTCCTGAACATCATCTCCCACCCAGTCCCACTGATCCGGCCCATAAACCTCCACACCTCTCCCATCCATATACCTAACCAACTATCCTTGAATATTAACATCAATCTTGCTTCTACCATCACTATCTGAAGTTTATTCCATACCCCCACCACCCTCAGCATGAAGAAATTTCCCCTCATGTTTCCCCTAAACATTTCCCCTTTTACTTTCAATCCATGCCTTCTTGTTTGAATATCACCCACTCTCGGTGGAAAATGCTTGTCCACGTTGACTCCATCCATCCCCCTTATAATTTTGAAAACCTCTATCAAATCTCCCCTCGACCTCCTGGGCTCCAGGGATTAATAAATGGTCGGCTCTCGCCAAACTTGGGGTTTCACTATGCCCTTTGACCTGCGCACGTGTTAAACTTCTACTCTGACTGATATGTAAATCTGCTCCGTGGTCCTAGAGAAATGCAATTTCGTCTTTACCGTGTGAGCGAGATATGAATGATAAATAAAGGTCGCGCTTCCCAAATACCCCAGTTAATACCAAATACCCTGGTACGTTTTGAAGGATGGGAGGAAACCCACACAGACACGGGGAGAACATGCTCCTTTATGGACAGCAGCCAAAGTCTTCCTCGAAAGACACTTCACCCTTTGCCCATGCTCGTTTCCTCCCCACGACCCTGTGCTCGGCCTTCCCAGGCGATGGCTGTGATCACTGGTGTCTGGTGCTCCCCCGAGAACAGTCATTGCAGCTGGCGGTGTTCGTCAATGTCATGGTTTGGCAGCGCCCTTTGAAATGTAGCTGAAGAGAAGGGAATGCATGTCTCTGGCAATTGCAGAACTTTGCAGAGTTTCAAATCTTTCCCCAGAGCAGTGAGATTTACAATCACATTGCTCACATTCCTTCATTTGGCCAGCAGATGAGAGTTGCTGCAAGGAGGGGCCTCTGGGGGTAAGTGGGAGCAGGATGAAGTCCACAACCGTCCCTCACTGGTGGAGGAGTGTCCAGAATGCTAAACTCCTCACCCTGAGAATGGCCTGGACAAAGCCTCAACATCTGCAGCTGAGAACCAGTGGCAGAGCCCCCAGTGACCCCAGAGTGTTCAGTAGTTGGAGCTGGAGACGGGATGGGGATGTGTACTCCCCTCCTGGTGTCTCCTTACCTGCTTGCTGGGAGCAGCGCTGTAGGTTTGGAGCATTTCCGTCCCCTGTCTCTGTAACTGGAGCTTCACGGGGTCACAGATTTCGGAGCACGAGCCCACAATTAATACATGACTGCACTAATCCTGTGTTTCACACTATGACCATCGCTGTCTGAACCTCAGCATTCCGACTGCCAAACATTCCTGCATGTGGTGGGAGGACTTCTCTCCACAATCCCCTCTTACACTTCAGACCAGATTCCATCCACCCCCAAGGTGAACAAAAGATATTCTAAATCCCCTCTCAACCTCTGACCCTGACGCCATCTGGTTCGGGACATCTCTGCGGAGGGGAAGCTTTTCTTGCGATCTCGTGTCTGTGTCCCTGCTGAATTGAGAAACTCACTCAGGTCTGTCCATGACCTTCTCTGCACTCAGGAAAGTACACCCATTCTCACCTCACATCTGAAGCCCTCCAGCCCAGGCGTCACACTATGGGTTATCAAGTCCAAAATTCCCACTTCCTCTAGTGTCATGTACTAATGCACAAAATTCAGCCACGTCTGCTTGTCGTGAAATCACCCCACGAGGCCCCATTGTCTAGGGTCCCTACTAGTCACACAAAGAGACACCCAGTGACCATGGACTCCCCTCCTGTGTGTCTGTAACCTCTGTAGGCACACAGTCTCCTGTCTGTTCCAGTGGTAACTCCGAACTCCAGGTGACCAAGCCTCTCTCCTCGGCACCCGGTTCCCAACCACTGAGACGGTCAGGGAGCTGTCTGCACCCGTGACCTGCTTGCCATCGGCACCCTCACAGATCCCAGTCCCTGCTTCCCACGTGCCGGTCTCCAGCAGCCCACAGCCTGGTGTGAATTCTCGGCCTCTGAGCCCCTCACAAGCCTGCATGCACCACGTCAGCTGCCAGCTTGTTCCACACTTCCACCACTCTCATGTTCCCCCTCAACCTTTCCCCTTTCACCCTTAACCCACGTCCTCTGGTTTGTATCTCACCTCCCCTCAGTGGAAAAAGCTGACCTATATTGACTCTGTCTAAGCACTTCATCATTTTAAATACCTCGATCAAATCTCCCCACATTCTTCTACACTCCAGGGAATAAAATCCTAACCTGTTGAACCTTTCCCTGTAACTCAGTTCCTGAAGTCCGGCCGTATCCTAGTAAATCTTCTCTGCACTCTTTCTATCTTATTGAGATCTTTCCTGTGGTTAGGTGACCAAAATTGCACACAGTACTCCAAATTTGGCCTCACTAATGTCTTGCACAATGTTGCCATAACATCCCAGCTCCTGTGCTCAATACTTCGATTTATAAAGGCCAAGATGCCAAAAGCTCAATGTATGTCCCTATCCGCCTGTGACGCCACTTTCAGGGAATAACCTCCTCCCTGCGATGTGCTCACAAAGCTGGCAATAACCACTAGTGGTTATGTGTTCTGTACCCCAGCTACCTGACTGCTTCCTCAGCCCCTCTATAGACCTGTGCCAATGCTTGTCCTCAGCCCCTCTATAGGCCTGTGCCAATGTTTGTCCTCAGACCCTCTATAGGCCTGTGCCGATGTTTGTCCTCAGCCCCTCTCTAGACCTGTGCCGAATCTTGTCCTCAGCCGCTCTCTAGGCCTGTGTTGATGCTTGTCCTCAGTCACTCTATAGACCTGTGTTGATGCTTGCTGGCCATTTACATTCCACCAGGTTCCCCATGTTCCTCTGGGTCCCCAGGCCCCGACTATTCCTGCAGCTCCTGCTCCTGTTGCGTCTCCCAAAGTGAACCAGCTCACGCGGATCAGGGTCCCTTCCAACTAAATAATATCCTCAAGCGAGTCCTATGTGCCTGCGCTTGACCCATATCCCTCCAAATCTTTCCTGCCCATGCATCTGTCTAAATGTCTTTAAACGGTGTAATCACCTCTACCCCTCCCACTTCCTCCAGCAGCTTGTTCTACACACCCACCATCCCCTATGTGTGGAGAAGGTGCCCCTCAGGTCCTCTCTCCCAGTCATCCTAAACTTGTGCCCTCGAGTTTTAGATTCTCTTGGGGAAAAGTCTGTTTACCTTATTGACCCCTCATGATTTTATAAACCTCTCTAAGGTCCCCCCTCAGTCTCATGTACTCCAGGGAGAAAAGTCCCAGCCTCTCACCAGAGCCCGAGCTCACGAGTCCCAATAACATTCCTGCAAACTGCTTCTGCATCTTTCCCGATTCAATGATATCTCCCCTACACTGGGTATCTGACACTGCAACATCCGCTGCCTTGTCCTCATCAAGCCTCGTGGTCACCCTATTAGGTAGGGGTGGGGAACGGCGATCGATCTGAATGTGGAAACGATCGTGGAGTTTCCCTGTCAGCATCAGCAGGAAAAGTCCTCACCTGGATCACGAATAACCAGCTCAAGCCTTTAGTGCAGAAGATCCTTCCGGAGACACAAGCTAGTTTTAGACCATCACGTGGAGCGATCAACGTGATCTTAACAACATGACAACTGCAAGAAGAATGTCATGAGCAACTTCAACCTTTGTATATGGCATTCATCGACCTCACCAAAGCCTGTGAATCGGTATCAGATAAACTATGGGATGTCCTGTCCACCTATGGATGTCCTGAAAGGTACATTTGAATCCTGAGACTCCAGCCCGATGGTGCGTTTGCCACAGTCATGGTCACCAACAGTAGCGGTGATCCAATCTGGAGTAAAACAGGGATGTGTGGTGGCCCAAACTTTGTTCACCATCTTTACCGCGGCCTCATCCACATTATCAAGGATGATCCATCTCCAGGAGTCAAAATGGTCTACAGAACTGATGGGAGACTTTTCAATCTTGCCCATCTCAAGTCCAAAAATAGGATATCCACGAATTCCCTCATCGAGTTCCAATACGCCGGTTTGCCACTCTCTCAGAACTCCACTCACAACAGATTCTGGCGGCCTTTGACCATGCATACACGAAATGTGGACTTACCATCAAATCCAAGAAGACTTAAATCATCTACCAACCATCACCAATGAAAACAAATTGGATAGAACCATCAATTCAACTTGGCGAAACAACCCTGGAAAATGTGGACCACTTTCTGTATCTGGGAAGCCACTTCTCTTCCAACGTTGATCTTAATGACGAGATCCAACATCACCTTAAATGCGCTGGAACAGCTTTTGGACATCTCTGAACAAAAGGCTTTTATGATCCTGATACTTGAACACACCCCAAAATGTTAGTGTACAAAGCAGTGGTGATGCCAACGCTTCTGTATACATCGGAAACCTGGACAACATACCGACGACATCTGAAGGGACATGAAAACATCTTCAATATCAGCTGAGAACTAATGTTAAATGAAGCCAAACAACAAGCATTGAAGCCGATGTCATTAAGAACCAACTAAGATGGAGTGGTCACATTGTTCGGATGGAAGAAACAAAGCTTCTACTCCCACCTTAAAGAAGGCAAAAGTAAACGAGGTGGATGACAGAAGAGATTCAAAGACGCCTCAAAATCCAACATGAAGAAATGCTACCTCGACATCAATCGTTGGGAAATCAACGCCAAGGTTAGGAAAGTCTGGCAAAACCATCACCTGAGAAGGAGCAGCAACTTTTGGAGCCAACAGATGTGCAGAACGAGAAGTGAATGGAAAGAGGGGCAGCAACAACCAAAGCCCAATCTGGAACGGCCTGTCCTGGATGCGGAAGAGCTTTCAAAGCCATGATTGGACTCACAAGCCACACAAGAGCCTATAAACAGATCAACAGAATTAAGTCCGTCATCCTCGACCTCGAGGGGTGGGCTTGACAATGCCGGGGTATTTGGGCTAGTCAAGTCAAATCACCTTTATTTATCATTTGCACGGTAAAAGCGAGATAGCATTTTTCCACGACCATGGAGCAGACTTACATAAATATAAGTTAGAGTGGAAGTTCAGCACGTTAAAATATTAAGACATATACAGTAAGTCCATGGTTCACTATCCATATCTGTTCTGGGAGTTCAGGAGCCTGGTGGCTTGGGGGAAAACTGTTGCCCAGTCTGGTCTTATGGGCTCGAGTGCTGCAGTATCTCCTACCAGACGGCAGAAGGGAGAACAGTTTAGGGAGAAGTGTTTAGATACAGGCTAGAAGGGCCTGTAACCAGGGTCTATATCTAAATATTTTAAAAATTACATGTGATATTTAAAAATCAGTGAGACATGACCTCCCATGCACGAATCCACTCTGACGACATCGTCAGTCCCTGATTCTCCAAACGTTGGGAGATCCTGTCCCTCAGCAACGTTCCCAACATCAGACTCATCAGCCTGTGGTCCTTGCATTGTCCTTGCGACCTTCGTTACATAACCACACATCACCCCACCCCAACACCAACACCAGTCCCCCAGCCCCACTCAAGGACAGAGATGGTGGAAAAATCTCCGTGTGGCCTCTGCAGTTCTTTCCCCATATTCTCACAAGCAGCGACAATGCCCTTCACCGGGCCCTGGGGATGTGATCACTTTAATCTGCCCAAGGCCACCATGTAATGTACTGGGATTTGCACCACCCTACTAAACACAGTCTCTTTCCTGGATTCCATCCCTTCATGGTTGGATACCTGGCCCACGACTGTGGTGTCATCGGTGAGTTTAAAGATGGAGTGGAGTGGTATTTCGCTGTGCAGTGGTGGGTGTGCAATGGCTCCTAGAACGCTTCTACCAGCATTGTCTCCGCTCCATCCTCAACATTCATTGGAGCGTCTTCATCTCCAACATCGAAGTACTCGAGATGGCAGAGGCCGACGGCATCGAATCCACACTGCTGAAGATCAAACTGCGCTGGGTAGGTCACGTCTCCAGAATGGAGGACCATCACCTTCCCAAGATCATGTTATATGGCGAGCTCTCCACTGGCCACCGTGACAGAGGTGCACCAAAGAAGAGGTACAAGGACTGCCTAAAGAAATCTCTTGGTGCCTGCCACATTGACCACCGCCAGTAGGCTGATATCGCCTCAAACCGTGCATCTTGGCGCCTCACAGTTTGGCGGGCAGCAACCTCCTTTGAAGAAGACCGCAGAGCCCACCTCACTGACAAAAGACAAAGGAGGGAAAACCCAACACCCAACCCCAACCAACCAAGTTTCCCTTGCTACCGCTGCAACCGCGCCTGCCTGTCCCGCATCGGACTTGTCAGCCACAAATGAGCCTGCAGCTGACGTGGACATTACCCCTCCATAAATCCTCATCCGCGAAGCCAAGCCAAAGAAAAGAAGAGGGTTGGTGTGGAGGGAGTGCTGCAGGGAAATGAGGACACATCCTCAAGGAATACTGGTATTCAGTGTGATTGTTAAGGAGGCGGCGCTGAGGCTCAGGAGGACCAGGAAAGACCACCCTCTGCTACACATCAACAACTCTGTGGTGGAGCGAGTGAAGAAAACCAAATTCCTTGGTGTTCGACTTATCATGGACACACAACATCTTCTCATTTATCAGGAAGGTGCAACAGTGACTGCACTTCCTGAGAAGACTGAATCAGGCAAGGCTACCGGCCTCCATCACACCAACCTTCTGCAGGAGCTTCATCGAGAGCGTTCTGGCCGGTTGCATCACCGTGCGGTTTGGTTGCTACAAAGAAATGGATTGGAGGTCAATCCACAGGATCTTAAGAGTGACAGAAGATCTCTGGGGTCTACCTCCCTCCCCCACCCCATCGACATGATCTGCTGGGATCGTTGACTGAAGAGGGTGCGCAAAATCATTGAGGACTACTTCCACCCCACACACAGCATCTTCCAGCTGTTCCCTTCGGGGAAGAGATCCAGGAGGATCAGAGCTAGCGCCACCAGGCTGAGGTACAGCTTCTTCCCACGGGCAGTGAGAATGGCGAACGACCAAAGGAACTGCTCACACTGACCGTCCGAAACTTTCATAATCATGAAACAATATTTATTTATTTGTATCGATGAAATTCCTGAACAGCATGAGGACTTTTTGTCTGTATGTGTGTTCTGTCTGGTTGTGTGTCTACGTGTTTTACTCTGAGGACTGGAGAACACTGTTTCGTCAGGTCATACTTTTACAATCAGAAGAGAATAAACTTGATTTGGCGGGAAGTGGTGTCCAGCCTCTCAAAGCACTTCCCAACGATGGATGTCAGAGGCAGCCAGTTGGTGGAGATGTAGATATTTATTGTTGTTCCCCATGGTGGGAGAGTCCAGGACAAGAGGGTATGACTTCAGGAATGAAGGGCAACCCCTTAGAGCAGAGATGCGGAGAAATTTCTTCAGCCAGAGGGTGGTGAATCTGTGGAATTTGTTGCCACAGGTGGTTGTGGAGGCCGGGTCATTGGGTGTATTTAAATCAGAGATTGATCAGTTCTTGATTAGCCAGGGCATCAAAGGTATGGGGAGAAGGCTGGGCAGTGGGGCAATGGATCGGCTCATGGGCTGAATGGCCTATTTATGCTCCTCTGGTCTTAAAGAGAAGCAGGACTGGTATAATGGTGGCCTCCTTCAAGCACGTGGGGTCTTTGGGCCATTATAGGGAGAGATTAGAGATGTCTGTAACACCATCCGTCAGCAAGGTATCAGGCTGTTCCGGGACTCTGTCTGTCAATACCTGCTGGGGATACGTGATGTTTGAGAAAGGTTTTTATCTGATCAAGAAATCAATGCAGTTGATGGTTGTTGAGAGAACTTGTAAAATGAGCAGAGGAGATCCATGTGGTCTGGTGTTGCGGGATGCCTCGTGCAAATCAGACTGCAGCATAAAGCATTACAGCACATTCTCCACTAACTTCAACCCCTCACGCCCAGAACAGGGACATTTGCGTAGTGGTTAATGCATCGCCCTTATAGCACTAATGACCGGGGTTTGATCTTACGCTGTCTGTGAGGAGTTTGTACATTCTCCCCTTGTCTGTGTGAGTTTCCTCTGGGTGCTCCAGTTTTCTCTCACCCTTCAAAACGTACGGGGGTGTAGGTGAATTGGGTGGCACGGGCTCGTGGGCCAGAAGGGCCTGTAATTGTGATGTACACCTACATTTATAATTTAAATCCTCTATTTTTCTTCCATCCATGTGCCTGTCTATGAGTCTCTTAAGTCCCTGTTGCACCAGGCCCCACCACCATCCCCAGCCCTGAATTCCAGGCCCCACCACCATCCCTAGCCCTGAATTCCAGGCCCCACCACCATCCCCAGTCCTGAATTCCAGGCCCCACCACCATCCCCAGCCCTGAATTCCAAGCCCCACCACTAACGTAGACAAAATTCAATGAACCATGCAGCAGAATCAAACCGAAACCAATCTATTGTCAGGAAAAGCAGTGACTGCGGCCTTGTGGCCAGAAACATGGCAACTATGGCCTTGTGGCTGGAAACGTGGCGACTGCGGCCTTGTGGCTGGAAATATGGGAACTACGGCCTTGTGGCCGGAGACACGGCAACTGCGGCCTTGTGGCAGGAAATGCGGCGACCGCGGTCTCGCGATGGAAGTGTGGCGAGTTGACCTTTCTGCACAGAACTCCAGCGGTGGAGATCACTCCTCTTATTTGCACTTTTCTACTGCCCTCTGACCCTGCCAAGTGACCCTGTCCCTGACCTGAGTCGGCCCTGTTGTCAGATCGATAGCACAGGAGCTGTTCCCCTCACAAGCTTTGTTTCCATTCTGTGACTGGATTCATCCCACACGCTTCTTTTGTTCCTGCTCAGCTTGCACGCAGTTGGTTAGAAAAAAGCAGGCAAACTATTTTAAACACAAATCCTGAGCGTGGGCGCTGCCAAGTCAGATCTGGGTTTGGCAGCGAATGAAACAGTGTTCCAACACTTATCAAATCCAGTTGTTGGAACGCTGGTGGAGACAGTTCCCTCTGCTGCTCACTGCCCTGGTCAAAGGTCAGCTCTGAGCATGGTCATCCATCGGGGGGTCCCTTGAGGTGATCGCGATGACAAGTACGAGGTGATGCCCCTGCACAAGGAGTTTGCATGCTTGTTGTGCACTTGTGTGAGGTGGTCTCCCTGTGGGGTCACGTGTGCCTTTGTTTGCGATTGTGGCTTTTTGTGTTATGTGCTTCAGGAGGAAATAAATGTGCATTTCATGAGTGAATATGTGAGCTGCAGAACATGTATCAAGGCAAGGTGTTAACGCTTATAGTCACGACGTGCTTGTGTGGCCGACTGGCCTGACACACTCTGTGGCATTCACCTGTCACCTCGACACGGCAGGCCTGCTGAGGGGCGTGTTACACACACACACACACACACACACACACACACACACACACACACACACACACACACACACACACACACACACACCACCTCCACGGACACCACACACCCCTCCACGGACGCACACACACCCCTCCACGGATGCACACATGGAGACGCACACACACCCATGGATGCACACATGGAGAGACACACACCCCGACGGACACATGGCAACACACACACTCACACACATACGCATAGACTGATGGACTCACACACACACGGAAGGACACACTTGTGAACACACACGTGTACATACACATGTACACACACATACATGTACATATGCATGTGTATAGACATGTATGCACACACGCACGTTTCACTGGTGCCCAAATTATATAGTTTCACCTGATATTCCTGAGGCATTACCCATCCTTCTCACCTTCCCCCCATCCTTCCCCTACCTTCCCTCCACTTCCCCCACCTTCTCCCCCCGCCTTCCCCCTCTCCTTTGCCCCCACTTTCACCCCCCCACCTCCATCCCCTCCACCTTCTGTCCCAGCTTCCCCCCCCACCCACTGGTAGGGCACAGTGCCCACCAACCCAGCCCCTGACAGCCCTAGCCTCTCCCCTTGACGAGGGCCCCATCAGGAGCTTGTTGGAGTGCGGTCCGATCCAACCGAGCCACGCCGACCCCTGCAAGGGTATGGCAGCCCACACAACCAGAACCCTCTATACATCAACCCCCCCTCCCGGGGGGTTATGCCCGCATAACAACCCTCCCACTGTAAAACCTATTCTTCCACTAGCAACACTCCCCACATCACAAACCTCCTTCTCTCTTCTGTCATATCCCCCTCCCTCTCCCCCACTGTTAACTCTCCTATCATAAACCTCACTCATCCTCAGTAAACTGGCCTTTCCCAAACCCCATTCTCCACCATAAACCTCCCACCCCCGCAAAACCTGCCCCCAGTCCCTAGCCCTCCACACCCCTCCCCCATCTACGGACCTGTCCAAATTCCTCTTCAATGTTAACACTGAGCCCACATTCACCACCTCAGCTGGCAGCTCCTTCCACACTCTCACCACTTTCTGAGTGAAGACATTCCCCCCTCAGCTTTTGCCCTTTCACCCTTAACCCATGATCTTTGGTTTGTATCTCGCATCCACTCAAAGGAAAAAGCCAATCTACATTTACTCTGTCTGTCCCCCTCATAATTTGAAATACCTCGATCAAATCTCCCCTCATTCTTCTACACTCCAGGGAATAAAGTCCTAACCTGTTTAACCTTTCCCTGTTACTCAGTTCCTGAAGACCAGGCAACATCCTAGTAAATCCTCTCTGCACTCTTTCTATCTTATTGATATCTTTCCTGTAGTTTGGTGACCAAAACTGCACACAATACTCCAAATTTGGCCTCACCAATGTCTTGTACAACTTTACCATAACACCCCAACTCCTGTACTCAACACTTTGATTTACGAAGGCCAATATGCCAAAAGCTCTCTTTACAACCCTATCCACCTATAATGCCTCTTTCAGGGAATTCCCAGATCCCTCTGTTCTACCGCACTCCTCAGTGCCCAACCATTTACCGTGTACGTCCTTTCTTGGTTTGTCCTTCCAAAATGCAACACCTCACACTTGTCTGCATTAAACATTCACACACAGATTGGTTAAGGACGATCTACCATGCACAAAGCCATGTTGTCTATCCCTAATCAGCCCCTGTTTATTCAAATAAGTGTATATCCGATCTCTTAGACCACCTAATAATTTACCTACCACCGATGACAGGCTCATTGGACTATAATTTCCTGAGTTATTTTTGGAACCCTTTTTCAACAATGGAACAACGTGATCCTCTGACACCACACCCATGGCTAAGGACATTTTAAATATTTCTGCCAGGAGCCCTACAATTTCTGCACCAGCCACATTAAAGTCTGAGGATATATCTTATCAGGCCCTGGGGATTTATCCACCCTTCTTTGCCTCAAGACTTCTTCTCCCATTTAATCGGTGCAGGTTCCTCACTTCCCTCGACTCTGAGTAAATGTTGATGCAGAAAACCCAGTTCCTCAGACAGAGGCATTCGTTCGGTGCTGCATCTGTGGCAGAGCCTGGTAAACCTGGGTTCAAAGTAATGCCCCACTAATGTGGCCACACCATGGCCTCTGTCACTGGGGGTTCTGTCCTCAGTCTGTGCCCCTCACTATTATCACACTGAGAAGTGTTGTCTGCCTGCCACTGCAACACCCTTTCAGTACTGCCTCTCGATTTGGGTGGCTACCCCTGTCACAGCGCGCTACTGCTCCTGCGCTACCCCTCCAAATATTTTTCGAAGGATGGGCCAATACGTTTGTGGATGATGTGAAGGTTGGGAGAGTTGTGGACGGTGCTTGATGCTTGTAGTTGACAACAGGTTATAGACAGGATGCAGAGTGGGGTGGAAAAGTGGCAGATGGAGTTCAATCCAGATAAGAGGTGATGCATTTTGGAAGGCAAACCAGAAGGCTGAGTACAGGGTTAATGGTTGGTTACTTAGGAGTGTGGATGAACAGAAGGACCTTGGGGGCTCAAATCCATACATCCCTCAAGGTCGCCGCACAGGTTGATAGGATGGTTAAGAAGGTCTATGGGATGCTGGGATTCATTAACAGAGGGATTGAGTTCAGGAGTCGAGAGGCCATGGTACAACTCTACAAATCTCTGGTGAGACCACACTTAGAGAATTGAGTTCAGTTCTGGTCACCTCATTACAGGAAGGATGTGGAAGCTGTGGAGAGGGGGCAGAGGAGATTTACCAGGATGTTGCCTGGATTGAAGAACATGTCAAGGTTAGCAGGGCTGGGACTTTTTTCTTTGGAGCGTAGAAGTTGAGAGGAGACTTGATAGAGGTCGACAAGATTCTGAGAGGCATAGATAGGGTGGACGGCCAGCACCTGTTTCCCAGGGCAGGATCAGCAAACACCAGAGGACATGTGTATAGGGTGAGGGGAAGAAGGTTTTGGGGCAACATCAGGCCCTTCAGCCCATGATGTTGTGCTGACCTGTATGAACCTGTTTAACAATCTAACCCTTCCCTACCTCACACCCACAATCTTCTATATCCTTGTATCCAAATACCAGTCTGAGTCCAAATAGGGATAATTGGGGGACTCTTGGTCAGGTCCATGGATCTGGTAGGGGATGGAGAGTTGTGTGTGTGATGGGACGAGGGGTTGGTTTGTTCAGTGGGTATGTACGGGTTGGCACACCCTCATGGGCCTGAACTGTGCTGTTACATGAACTATGTATTTTAAATGTCCCTAATGTTCCAGCCTCCACCACCATCCCCTGGCAAGTCATTCCAGGCCCCCACAACTCTCCATGTAAAAAACGTACCCCTGATGTCCCCCCTAAACTTCCCTCCCTTCACTTTGTACACACATCCTCTGGTGTTTGCTGATCCTGCCCTGGGAAACAGGTGCTGGCTGTCCACCCTATCTATGCCTCGCAGAATCTTGTTGACCTCTATCAAGTCATATCAAGGGGGTATAGCAACATTGTACCTTGGAATTGGAACCTGGGCAATAAACATAAAAGAATATTCAGGAAAATAAAGCAATGTCCAACCTTTCAGGTGGAAATGGAGCTGGGAGTCAGAGTAACCTCCTGTTTGTAGGTTAGCACAGAGAAGCGCCCCATTCCACACTGTCCTGTCTAACGGCCCCACGACGGGGTGAGGCTGGGAGGACTGAGTGAGGAGACTGGATCATAAGTACCCAAGGTGTCCCCTTGGGGTGTCAGATCAGACACTCTGTGTGCGGGGAAGAGGGTGGAGAGGAGACCTCTGCTCAGTGTGCTGGAGATTGGTGGAAGAAGAGGGTGGTCCAGATAGTGCAGCTCCCTCCAAACCCCCAGAGCAGTGAGATGAATGGAGAGAGTGATGGGGGTGTGGAATGAGCTGCCAGCTGAGGTGGTGAATGTGGGCTCAATTTTAACATTGAAGAAGAATTTGGACAGGTCCATGGATGGGAGAGGTATGGAGGGATATGGACTGGGTGTAGGTCAGTGGGACTAAGCAAAAAAGAATGGTTCAGCACAGACTACAAGGGCCTATTTCTGTGCTGTAATGTTCTCTGCTTCTATGATAAATTTTGACACAGAGAGGGGTGGGTGCCAGGAATGTATTGCCAGGGGTGGTGGAGGAGGTTGGTACAATAGGGTCATTTAAACAACTCTTAGACAGGCAGATGGATCAAAGAAAGACAGAGGTTACGGTGTGTGAGGTGGAGAAGGGTGAGATTGTTGAGTAGGTTTATATAGGTCAACACTACATGCTGGGCCGAAGGGCCTGTACTGTGCTGGAAATACTCTATGAAATACAGTGAAGGATGAGCTAAGGAGGAATCGCTGGAGGAGCTCAGATTGCCAGTCAGTAGCAGTGGAGAAGAAGAATGGTGGATGTTTTCATCCGGAATCCTCCGTCACGCCTTGACTGCCTTGTCCCTCCACCTGGCACAAATTGTCCTCACCCTGAACCACTTCTCTTTCAAATCCTTGGTGTAGCCATGGGCACGGCAAGGGTCCCAGCCCTGCTGACCTTGTCTACCTGGACTAGTCTGTCTGAACCAAGCCAGCCCCACCCCCTAGTACATCAGCGACTGTATCGGTGTTTGTCCCAGCACCCATGAGGAAATCGCTGTGAAATTCACGGGCCATTTCTGACACATCCCTCTCCTTTTTACATCTCACGAGATCGTTATAGAACAAAGTACCTGAGGAGATAGAGGAGAGATGGAAGCAGTAGGATCATATGGTGGGGGTCTTTATTTTTTTTAATCTCAAATGTCTTTCCCCTCCATTCCTAATAGTTTCTCCCTCTACCTGTCTCCGCACCTCTCCCACCATCTGACCAATCACTGGGCCCCTCCCATAACTTCCTACCCCCTTTAGAAATGTAAAGTTACCGGTGCTATCCAAGTGTCGATAAACACTCCTGACCTGGGCCTTTACAGACCAATTCTCCACAGGAATGCGAACTTCCTCCAGCCCTCCTTTGTTTGCTGGTGTAAGTGTTGGCTGGTTGTGACCCTGGACATGCAGTGCTGAAGGCTGAGTTTCTGGGCTGGATGACTGACGTCTCATCAACAGCCGATCAGCAACTGTCTGCATTGACATCTCCACCCCCACAGCTCACGATATCTCCACCCCACAGCTCACATCTCCACCCCAACAGCTCACATCTCCATCCCAACAGCTCACATCTCCACCCCAACAGCTCACATCTCCATCCCAACAGCTCACAACTCCACCCCCACAGCTCACATCTCCACACCCACAGCTCACATCTCCACCCCAACAGCTCACATCTCCATCCCAACAGCTCACAACTCCACCCCCACAGCTCACATCTCCACCCCCACAGCTCACGTCGTCTCCACCCCTACAGCTAACATCTCCACACCCTCAGCTCATGTCAACATCTCCATACCTTCTGCTTGCATCTTTCCCGGACCCGACACAACAATGGCATTGTGAGGAAAGTACATCAGCACCTTTACATTCTCAGGAGTTTGCAGAGGTTTGGTATTACACCAGAAACCCTGGCAAATTTCTATAGATGTGTGCTGATCGGTTGCATCATGGTCTGGTACGGGGACACCAATACCCCCCGAGAGTAAAGCCCTGCAAAAGCAAGTGGACACAGCCCAGGATATCGCAGGTAAAACCTTCCGCATTGCCGAGGCCATCTACAGGGAATGCTGCCGTCGGAGGGCAGCAGCGATCATCAAGGACCCCCACCACCCAGCACACGCTCTGATCTCGCTGCTGCCATCAGGAAAGAGGTCTCGGGGCCACAAGACTCGCACCACCAGGTTCAGGAACAGCTGCTCCCCCTCCACCATCAGACTCCTCCACAACAAACTCAATCAGGGGCTCGTTTAAGGCCTCTGACTTGTGCACTTTACTGATTTTTTTCTCTCTCTGTAGCCGCAGTCAGATTGTTTACTTTTTCTTTATCTGTTTACATGTGTATTTTTACACTGCCAATTAATGGTGATTCTGCCTCACCTGCAGGAGGAAGAATCTCAGGGTTGTATGTGATATGTGTCTACTCTGACAATAAACCTGAAATCTCCAGACCTATAGCTCAGAACAGTGTGAGTTAGAGCAGGAGAGAGAGAGAGAGAGAGAGAGAGAGAGAGAGAGAGAGAGAGAAGAGGGAGTTAGAGCAGGAGAGAGAGAGAGAGAGAGAGAGAGAGAGGGGTTCGGGTGGCGGGAGGTAGGGTCTGAATGGAGGAGAGATCTAGAGAGAGTGAGGGTTAGGGCCAAGGACTGACCATTCGTGAATATCACATGGCTCTCGTTCTCTTTGCCCCTCACTTTTCTGCTGCCTTAGTTCAGTCACACACAAGCTGAAAATTATGACAAAAGTTTAATGCAGTAAATGTAACGTTGGTTTTGATAATAACTTCAGTGGGTAATGAAGTAACTAAACTTCCTCTAGAAACCACTGGGAGAACATCAGCTGGAGTCCAGGGGGCTAGTGGTAGGAGTATCTTTGACTAACTCCTCACACCTTGACATTCAAGTCCCCTCCCCCTCCTCTCTGCCCCCATTCCCTCTCCCCACTCACCTCTGCTTCCTCCTTCTCCTTACCCCCTCTGCTCCTGCCCAGTCCCTCCTGTTATTACTCACAGGTGATTCATTTCTACTTTTTACAGTCTGTCTGGCCTGGTTCTTTCCTCCTCTTCTCTCCCTCTCCCCTCCTTCTTCATCCCTCCCTCTCCTCCCCCTTCCCTCTCTCCATACTCCTCGTTCCTTTCCTCTCTCTTCTCTTTCTCTTCATCCCTGTCTCCCTCTCTCTCCTCGCTCCCTCTCCATCTCCATCCCCCCAAGGTTGATCTCGCCGCTGATGGGGCCTTTTCTTTCTGCGTCCCTCCCTCTGCCTTGCTGTGCCTTTGGAACATCCCTCTCCCTCACCCCACCACTGGCCACTGATCCTAATCAGAAAGTATGCCCAGTGTTTATCTTGGACAGGTGCTGATAGGGAGCTGAACCTTGAGAAAGGTTTTTTTAGTCAATAAATTATGAGATTTTTCCACTAATAAGGAATTTTAATTATACAGCTGTTTCTAACTCAAACAAGCCAGAATTGAGCTTTGATCATTTTTCATTCTTTCTCGCTGCTTTTGCCTTCTGTCAATGTTCAGTGGGAATGAGGAGGGCTGGTGTCAGCAGCACGTGACGCTGGTTCTAGGGAGAAAGTGTGGTAGATACACGTAACACGTGACATGGGAGAGGTCTGGGCTGAGATGGGGGGAGGGAACACTTCACCACAGCAACGCCAGGTCTCAGAACTCTGCCAAACTCTGGAAGGACAGTGAGCCAGTGTGGAAGTGGCAGTGCCTGGAATCTGGAAGGGCAGTGAGCCAGTGTGGAAGTGGCAGTGCCTGGCATCTGGAAGGGCAGTGAGCCAGTGTGGAAGTGCCTGGCATCTGGAAGGGCAGTGAGCCAGTGTGGAAGTGGCAGTGCCTGGAATCTGGAAGGGCAGTGAGCCAGTGTGGAAGTGGCAGTGCCTGGAATCTGGAAGGGCCGTGAGCCAGTGTTGAAGTGGCAGTGCCTGGCATCTGGAAGGGCAGTGAGCCAGTGTGGAAGTGCCTGGCATCTGGAAGGGCAGTGAGCCAGTGTGGAAGTGGCAGTGCCTGGAATCTGGAAGGGCAGTGAGCCAGTGTGGAAGTGGCAGTGCCTGGCATCTGGAATGGCAGTGAGCCAGTGTGGAAGTGCCTGGCATCTGGAAGGGCAGTGAGCCAGTGTGGAAGTGGCAGAGCCTGGCATCTGGAAGGGCTCCCGATGGGAGCAGGCTGAAAGATGCTGTGTGCAGGGTGGAAGGGGTCCTCAATGATTTTGCGCACCCTCTTCAGACATCGATGAGGACTATGATGGCATTGGCTGGGTTTGCAACTCTACCCTTTTCCTGCCCTGTGCCTACTAGACAGTGATGCAACCAGCCGGAATGTTCTCCATAGAAATTTGCATCGGTCTTTGATGATGTACCATATCTCCTCAAACTCCTCACGTACCTTGCCTCCTGACGAGTCTTCTTCACGATTGCATCGACATGGAGGCCCCAGGATAGATGTTGGCACCCATGAATGTGAAGTTCTTGACCCTCTCCACTGCTGTCCCCTCAATGAGGACTGGTTCGTGTTCTCCTGATTTCTCCCTCCTGAAGTCCACAATCAGCTCCTTAGTTTTGCTAACGTTAAGTGCAAGGTTGTTGTGGTGACACCTACCCAACGAGCTGATCTATCTCTGTTCTGCGAATCTGCCGGCAACCATAGTGTCATCAGCAAGTTTGTAAACAGCATTTGAATTGTGTCTGGCCACACAGTCATAGGTGTGGAGGGAGTAGAGCAGTGGGTGAACCATGCATCCTTGAGGTGCACCTGTCTTGATTGTCAGTGAGGAGGAGAGGTTTCCAATTCGTACTGACTTTGGCCTTCCGATCAGGAAGTCAAGGATTTAGTTGTAGAGGGAGGTGCCAAGGCCCAAGGTTTGGAGCTTCTTGACCAGCAGGGAGGAAATATGGTGTTGAAGGCTGAGTTTTCGTCCATGAGGAGTAGCCGGTTGTACGACCTCGAATGACTGCAGTCCCCTGCTGAAGGTACATTCCTGGTCCTGTCAGTGTACTAGACAAGCAACCTCAGGTATGTTGTCAAGTGGAATACAAAGAACTGGGAGAGACACCAGCACAACAGGGGTGGAGCTGGGAGTGATTGGACAGTGACTGGGGGAGGTGAGAGAGAGAGAGAGCAGAGATGATAGAGATGGAAACCTATCGTTGGGAGATGGCAACATTGGGAGAGTTTGAGGCAAAGCAGGATTGATGAGAGATAGAGAGGGGATGTCATTGAATCAATAGTGTAGTCTTAGATGGAGTTGATTGTTCAGTTTGTGGATGAAATGGGGGGATCAGTGGATGAGATATGGGAGTTGGGAGATGAGATGGGAGTCGATGGGAGAGTTGGGAAGTTGGTGGATGAGATGGGAGAGTTGGGGGAGTCGGAGGATGAGATGGGGGAGTTGGTAGATGAGATGGGGGAGTTGGGGGGTTGATGGATGAGATGGGGGGTTGATGGATAAGATGGGAGAGTTGGGGAGGTCAGTGGATGAGTTAAGGACAAGGTGGGATGAATGATATTGAGACCTCGTGTTTATTTTCACATACAGTGTGTAATGTACACATTCGCCGAATTCCCTCTTGCTGAAGCTTGTCAGGAAGATATAAAATGAGACGTATTACTGAACACTAATTTAATTCATTGAAAAAAGTGAATGCAATAATGTGCCAATAAATCCTGTCTAAAAAGCTTTTTTGCTGTTGTGATTTAGTGTCTCAGGGGGAGGTTCAAGAGCCTAATAGCTGTTGGAGAGCAACTATCCTTGAAGCCAGAGGTGGTGGTCAGTTCTGCTCGAAGGTAGCAGTGTGGAGAGGTGGTGACCAGTGACATGGGGGTCCTTCATGATGTTATTAAAGAGAGGGATTGGAGGGGGATATAATGTGGAGATGGACGTCAAAACGGAATTCATGGAAGATGAGGAATGGGGGATTTGGGATTGATGGTGGCTAACAACAGGATGTCCTTCCCCAGGGAAGGGATGGATCTAGATGGGCTTCCTGACACTTTAACCAATGAGTTTGCTGGGATGGGAGTCAGGCACATTGGGCAGATGGGAGAATTTGTGGCTGAGGGAGAGTTGGGATCCTGCTGGAATGGGTGAGGAGTAAGGATCCAGCAGGTGGAACAAGGTCGTGTTGTCTGGTGACGTCACTGCTGGAAAGGATTGCAGGAGTCAGGTGGGGAGAGTCAGGGTCATGATCAGGTGTTGGGATAATGAGGCACTTGGAGGCATGTTTGGTTGTTGAGGACAAGAAGCTGGAACAGGTCTGGTCTCCCCAGTGGCTGTCCTGCCATCACGTCCTATCTTATAGACAGTACTTATCCTAATTCCCTTAATGCTGCTGGATTCTATTCAGCACTGACTTCAATCTGTCTAGTGACAGAGACTCCACAGGTCTCCTGCAGAGATCTCCAGTGCATGACTACCCCAGGTCTGTGTGAATGGCCAATCCTCATATGAAAATTCCAGAACCCCGACTGAGGGAACAGCAACCCTGCTCCTGCTGTCCACATCTGGAGAGGAATGTTCCACGTATCATGGGATCACCTCTCATTCTTAAACGCTTGAGGAAGCTCAGCACCAATGGAATCGATCCTTGTTGGGCACCCAAACCTGCCATCCCAAGGATAATCTGACAAACTACTCCCTCCCCTGCAACCATATCCATGGAATACACTCCAGTCCAGTACAGAAACATGCCCTTCAGCCCACAGGTCTGTGCTGAACATGGAGTCCAAATCAAACTAACTCTCGGCTGCACAATAGAGATCCCACCACCCCCTTCATATTCTGGGTCCATCCAGAAGCTCCATAAATACTTCCTCCACTACCTCAGGCAGCCCGATCCAGGCACCCACAGTATAAAATATCTGCCGCGTAAACTCCCCAACTCCCCCAAACACATCCCCCCGCCCCCCCCCCCCCCCCACCTTACATGTCCTTCAGTGTATGACGTTTTTACCCTGGGGATAAGATTCTGACTACCCACCCTGTCGATGCTTCTATAAACTTTCGCTCAGCATCCTACGCTCCAGACAAAACAACCCGTCTGAGCGACCTCTCCCGATAACCCATCCACACTAAACCAGGCAACACCCTGGTGAACCTCTTCTCTCCCCATAACCCATTCCCTCTCAACCAGGCAACACCTTACTGAACATCATCTCTTCCCGTAACCCATCCCATTTAAACCAGGCAACATCCTGGTGAACCCATAACCCATCCCCTCTAAACCAGGCAACACCCTGGTGAAACACTTCACTCCCAATTACACATACCGTCTAAACTAGGCAACACCATGAAGAAACTCTCCTCTCCCCATAACGCATCCCCTCTCATCCAGGCAACACCCTGGTGAACCCATAACCCATCCACTCTAAACCAGGCAACACCCTGTTGAACCTCTTCACTCCTCATGAACCATCCCCTTTAAATCAGGCAACTCCCTGGTAAACCCATAAACCATCCCCTCAAAACCAAGGGACATCCTGGTGAACATCTTCTCTCCCCACAACCCATCCTCTCTAAACAAGGCAACACCCAGGTGAACCTCTTCTATCCCCATAACCCATCCCTCTAAACCAGGCAACACCCTAGCGAACCTCTTCTCTCCCCATAACCCATCCCCTCTAAACAAGGCAACACCCTCGTGAACCTCTTCTCTCCCCATAATCCATCCCCTCTAAGCCAGGCAACACGCTGGTGAAACTCTTCTCTTCCCATAACCCACCCCTCGACACCAGGCAACATCCTTGTGAATCTCTTCTCTCCCTATAACCTCTCCCCTCTCATCCAGGCAACACCCTGTTGAACATCTTCTCTCCCCATAAACCATCCCCTCAAAACCAGACACACCCTGGAGAAACTCTCCTCTCCCCAATACCCATCCCCTGTAAACCAGGCCACACCCTGGTGAACCTCTTCTCTCCCCATAACCCATCCCCTCTAAACCAGGGCATTGGTCACATTTCAGGCCCTGGTGATGGGATTCATGCAGGATGTGGGATCAGGCCCTATCGATGGGATTGGTGCGGAGGGTGTTGGACAGATTTCAGGCCCTGGCGATGGGATTGGAGCGGAGGGAGTGGGTCAGAGTTCAGGCCCTGGTGATGCGATTGGTTGATTCCAAGAACTACTTTGCGGATGTTTTGTATCAGCTGCATTGATGTTGAAGAATGTGTTGAAATAATCTTTGCAAATTGTCTTTAATCTTGGAACATGGGCAGCAGTGGTGTCCGTCCTGGTGTGTCAGCATGTTGCAGACATCCCATAATTTCACAGTCTGAGATGGTTAATGGAAATACCCTTCCCCTAAACCAGTGATGTTCACAATACGTTTGCAGGAGGGGTGGGGCACGTGCGGGTGGGGGTGGGGTGGGGTTGGGGATGTGAGCGAGGGGAAGGCTTGCGTGCACTATTCGTAAATGCAAACACGTCGACCATTCCACAGAAACACTAATTGGCCTGGCTGATTATAGGACTGCATAAAATTTCCTCTCTGGCAAGAAACGCTTTCCCCTAACTGGAAACAGATGGCCCACCGTTTGAAAGTGACTCCAACACTCAGATATGCAGCCCTGCTAAAACCGGCCTGAAATTCCCATCTGGAGGTGATTGTTCCAGTGTGAATGGGTCCAGATCTCCCGTTGGAAATGGCCCAACCGTAACCGTCAGGAAGTGCCAGGCTCCACTCTCCAAAAGGCAGAGATCACTCATCCTTGCCTCACATTGACAACCAGGACCGTTTAAACAAGATTGGGGCCAGGGATTGGAGAGTGGCAGAGAGAAAGTTGTTCGAGGAGAGCGCAGAGGTGCCTGGTATGGAAGTGAGGCACAGGGGAGCTCAAGTTCACGTTCATCATCACATGTATGGAAGATGCTGTGAGAAAGGTTGGTTGTTCTGCGAGCAGACCAGTAGACATCCTATACATCGTTCAAGAACGGAGTGCAGTTGCAGGGAGAGATCAGATGGTCCGGTGCAAAGACAACATTGTTTTAGGGTAATTCAGGAGTCTAAATAATCTTCCTCATGGTTAGGGTTCCACAAACAAATGGTCATGGGTTTTAGGTGAGAGGGAAGAGTTTTAACGGGGATCCATCAGAGAAGTTTTGTTCCACAGAGAGGTCCATATCTGGAACTCACACAGAGCAGGTGGTCGGAGTCTGATACACAGAACATAAAGCATTCAGTTAAACCTTCTCCACATCTATCTAACCCTTCCCATCTCATACCTATAACCCTCTGACTTTCTTACATCCACATGCCCCCATTGTACCAGCCTCCACCACCACCCTGGCTATGCATTCCAGCCACCAGCCAAATATAAAAATATAAAAAATATAAAAAAGAACAAGATATATACAATATTTCAAAGTATTTCCAAATTCATATATTCCAAATAAGAAGACCACATTTTAACAAAAAAAGAATACTTATCTTCCAAGTTACATGTAATTCCACTCTCTATATTAAAACGTACCCATGACGTCTCCCCTAAACTTTCTTCCATGCACCTTTAACAGATGTTCTCTGGTATTTGCTGTTGTCACCTCGGGTAAAATGTCCTGCCTATGCCCCTCATAATCTTTCACACCTTTTTTTATGTCATCTATCATTCTTCATGCCCAGCTCTCCCAACCTTGTTTCATTAGACATATTCTCCCACCCCTGCATCACCTTAGTGAATCTCCTCTGCACCTCTCCAAAGCTACCACATCCTTCCCGCAATGAGGCAACCAGAACTGAACACAATGCTCCAAATGTGGGATCATCACTGTTTTATAGAAGCTGCCACATTACCTCAAGGCTCCTGAGCTCTATCCCCCGACTAATGATGGCCAACACACCAAACCCCTTCTTAACCACCCTATTAACTTGCATGGCAACCTTGAGAGATCTACGGACATGGCACCCAAGATCCATCTGTTACTCCGCTCTGTTAGAATCCTAATGCACACTCCGCCTTCAAGTTTGTCCTTCCAAAATGCAGCACCTCACACTTATCTGGATTGAACTTCATCTGCCACTGTTCCTCCCACTGTCTATAGCCTGTTGTAACCAACAACAGCTTTCAACACTGCCCACAACTCCTTCAACCTTCGTGCCATTACAAATTTCCCGACCCGTCCTTCTGTCTCTTCATCCAGGTCATTTATCAAAATCACAAAGAGCATGGGTCTAAGAACAGATCCCTGCGGCCCCTCCACTGGTCACCGACCTATAACCCTAACCATATAACCTCCAGAATACTTTCTGTCTACTGCAACCCTCTGCTTTCTGCAGACAAGCCAATTCCAAATCCACACAGCCAAGATTCCTTGGATCCATGACTCTCATGGGGACAACAACGTTTAAACTACTTAACTGTGTTTAAGAGATATTTAGACGGATACTTCAAATAGCAAACCAAAGAAAGATCTGGCCCTAATACAGGCCAGTGACATCGGTGTTGATGGTCACAACAGGTGGATATAATGCAGTGGTGTAGAGGGTCTCTCTGTCCTCTGCCCCTCCACAGCTCGCCGGGGCTGAACTAGCAAACACACGTTGCCACACAGAGATAAACTGGGGAGGTGATACTGCAAACACAGTTGAACAAGGGCAGGTACATCAGACATTAGGATTAAACGGTCAGCAATTCCTCTGCACACTTCAAACAACACTGTGCAGTGCTTTCCCATCTAGATCAGAGATCTGGATGATAATGGGGTACAAAACCGGAAAATGCAGTGTCAAATTTGACATTTAAGAAAACATTGGACAGGGGCCTGGATGGGAGGAGAATGGAGGGCTATGGTCTGGGTGGTCAGTGGGATTAAGCAGAACAATGTTTCAGCATTGACTAGAAGGGCCAAAGGGCCTGTTTCCATGGTTCTATGATTCTACATTGGATCAGAAAGTTTGCAGATGACACTAAGGTTGGAGGTGTTGTGGACAGCGAGGAAGGTTTTCAAAGTTTGCAGAGGGATCTGGACCAGCTGGAAAAATGGGCCGAAAAATGGCCGATGGAATTTAATGCAGACAAGTGTGAGATGTTGGGAGGACAAACCAAGAAAGGACGTACACGGTAAATGTTCGGGCACTGAGGAGTGCGGTAGATACAAAATTCCCTGAAAGTGGTGTCAGAAGTGGGCAGGGTTGTAAAGAGAACTTTTGGCATCTTGGCCTTCATAAATCACAAGATCTGGGATCACAAGATAAAGGAACAGAAGCAGGCCATTTGGCCCATCAAGTCCACCCTGAGCTAAACTGTTCTCACTACTAGTTCCAAGTTCTGGCCTTTTCCCCATATTCCTTGATACCCTGACTAATTAGATACCTATTAATCTCCCCCTTAAACTCCCCTAATGATCGGGCCTCCACAGCTGGATGTGGCAACGAATTCCACAAATCCACGACCCTCTGGCTAAAGAAATATCTCCTCACCTCTGTTTTAAATTCTGTGCCCTCTTGCCCTGGATTCACCCACCCTTTACGTTATGGTAAAGTTGTATAAGACATTGGTGAGGCCATATTTGGAGGATTGTGTGCAATTTTGGTCACCAAACTACAGGAAAGATATCAATAAGATAGAAAGAGTGCAGAGAAGATTTACTAGGATGTTGCCCTGATTTAGGGACTGAGTTACAGGGAAAGGATAAACAGGTTAGGACTTTATTCCCTGGAGCATAAAGGTATGAGGAGAGATTTGATATTTAAAATGAGGGTAAATGGAGATCGGCTTTTTCCACTGAGCTTGGGTGAGTCAAGAGGACATGGGTTAAGGGTGAAAGGTGAGATATTTAAGGGGAATGAGGGGGAAATTGTTCTCTCGGAGAGTGGTGGGAGTGTGGAACGGGCTGCCAGCGGAGGTGATGGTCATTGTCGACATTTAAGAGAAGATTGGACAGGTACATGGATGAGAGGATTATGGAGGGCTGTGTTCTGGGTGCAGGTCGATGGAATTAAGCAGAATAAATACTTTGTCATGGGCAAGATGGGCCAAAGGGCGTGTTTCTGTGTTGTAGCGTAGTACGGTCGAATGTTGCTTCATCCATATGAAGGCAATGCTGTCCCGATCATGGGCTTGTGCCTACAGAGAGATACCAGCCATACTGTCCAGCGGGCTTTTATTTAGAACTGGCAAAATACTCCCCCAGATCACGTTAACAGGAACGCAAGGTCTAAAATTTGTCCTGGCCTAATTTCTGATCTCAGTGCTTAGGAACATTACAATTTTTGTTTACTGTTGGGAGAAGCAGATTCTACAAACGCTTTCTCCAGCAAGTTGCCACTTTAAGGCTCAGAGTTCAAACTCGTCCCCAACACCACCGACATCTGTGATCAATTTGTCAAATTAAACCGCACACATCCACCTTCACTGCCCTATGCACCGAGGTCAAAGTCAGGGTTAGGGCCTGCTGCTGCTCCACCACTTCTCAGCTTCCCACGGACCGGCGCTTCCGTGAGGTCACGGAGACCCCACGCTCCATGCGCGAGACTTCATTGACCTAGCGTCGGCAGCAGCAGGGGGAGCCGAACATGGACCCCAGTAACCTAACAAGGGTGCCCTGTACCTCTGCGCTCACCACAGCCCCAGTGCTTGCAGTCGGGTCTGCGTATTCTGCTGTAAACGTGACTCTGTGCTCCACGATCATCGACGCTGTAGTGCACGGAAAAGATGCAAAGTACAGAAGAAGCAGGGTGCTGAATTATTGATGAAAGGGTGGAGAGAGGTGGTCCTGCAGGGTCTCAAGTGGAACCCTATCAGGTGGGATTAAAAAGCAAGTGACAAGACCACCAATTAGCGTGAAGGAGAGTGAGGAACACGTCTACAGGTCAATTAATAGGATATGCAGAAGTTGTTGCAGAATTCAGATCCTCAGTGAACCATCAAGGACATAGACGTGGAAAAATTTGCAGGGCTTTCAGCCCCCCGTGGACACTGCAGGACCAGCCGAGATCCTCCAGCATTTCATTGTTCCTACTACAATTACAGCGCCTGCAGACACTCGTGTTTCAATGGACAATAGATAATAGGAGCTGGAGTAGGTCCTTCGGCCCGTCGAGCCAGCACCGCCATTTTACAGATCATGGCTGATCACTACCATCAGTACCCCTTTCCATAACCCGTAACTCCTTTGCCCACTAGAGTCTTATCTAACTCTCTTTTGAACATCATCAGCGAATCTGCCTCTACCACCCTCTGTGGCAGAGCATTCCACAGATTCACACTTCTCTGGGTAAAACAATGTTTTCTCATCTCCGTCCTAAAGGGCCCTGTATTCTTAAACTATGCCCTCTAGTCCTCGTCTCCCCCATCATTGGGAACAAGTAATCCGACTTCACCCTGTCTATCCCCCTGATGATTTTGTAGACCTCAATCATGTCCCCCCTCATCCTTCTAAACTCCATCGGATACAAGTCCAGTTTTTCTAGCCTTTCCGCATATGTCAACCCCGCCATCCCTGGAACTAACCTTGTAAATCTGCACTGCACACCCTCTAGAGCTAGTATGTCCTTCCTCAAAATTGGAGACCAGAACTGGACGCAATACTCCAGGTGAGGTCTCACCAGGGCCCTGTACTCATGGAAGAATTTGCAGCACTCTCAGGGCATTCCTGTGTGTTATTGTCCTACATTCGAGTCATGAAGGTAGACCAGCCGTTCTCCATGGGGACCATACTCCTTGCCCCCCCACCCTGGGGGGCCCATAGGTTGAAATTGTAAAAAATGTTTTGTTTTTTATGTAGTCAGTAGGAGAGACGTGCCGAAGAAACTAACTGAACTTGACTGCTTCACAGGGAAGGGGCCCCATGAACTGACCCTAAGGGGGCAGAAGCCAAAAAATGGTAGAGAATGTCTGGTTTCAACGATAAGAGAGAGGAGCAGAATTAGGCCATTTGGCCCATCAGGTCTGCCCCGCCATTCCATCATGGCTGATTTACTCTGCTTCCAACCCCGTTCTCCTGCCTTCTCACCCAACCCTTGATTCCCCTCCTGATCCAGAACGTCTCTGTTTCATCTTGTATTCGTATGTGTGAGTTCGTAAGACAACACATGGATGACAGGTTCTTAACTTTAAAGTTGTAAACAGCACCATGAGGCTGCATCTCCATTACAGATCTGCAGACTCTGTGTCTCCTTCTCTGTGTCAGCCCCTGGTGGCAGCCACGTCTAATCCAACAGTAAGGCCTTGCTAGTTGCTTTCACTATCATTACATCTCCCTTTCTTAAAACAAAAGTAGCTCCCTTTCAATTAACATGTTTTTTTTGTATAACTCGGCAATTTTAACTTTAACACCAGGAACTTACATTTTCATTATTATCAACATTGTTAACATTTTTGAACTTGTTTTGTGTGTTCATATTCACATCCACTAAAACTTGAAGAGTGAATAAGATCGCACTACTTCATTCGAGGAGTCTTTAAATTTGCTCAATGAGCTCCTTAGGAGGATTCACGTGTCTTAACGATCTCCTGATTGATTGTCCTTGAATCTGAGATGTTGCCTCAGACAACGTCTTGCCTGAAAAACCTACGGCCAATTTTAGAGGAAACCACAAGCAGGCTGGATGAACGTAGTGGATGGTGAACATGTGGACTTTCAAAAAGCCTTTGGCAAGATGCTGCACAAGGCTGCTTCACAGACTGAGAGCCCATGGAAGACGGGCGCAGCCCAAGGATGCGTACTTAGCCCACTGCTCCACTCACTCTACACCCATCACTGTGCGGCCAGGCCACGATTCCAATGCTCTCTACAATCTGGTCAATGATACCACAAAATGGTTGATGCAGGGAAATAGATCAAAGGTCAATCCACAGGGCCATGAGTGGCAGAGAGGATCTCTGTGGTCTCCCCCTCTCCATCAACATGATCTACCAGGATTGTTGTTTGAAGAGGGCGTGCAAAATCATTGAGGACCCCTTCCACCCCGCACACAGCCTCTCTCGGCTACGCCCATTGGGGAAGAGATCCAGGAGGATCAGAGCCAGCGCCACCAGGCTGAGGAACAGCTTCTTCCCACGGGCAGTGAGAACGTTGAACGACCAAAGGAACTGCTCACATTGACCCTCCAAAACTCTCATATTCATGAAACAACATTTATTTATTTGTAGAGATGAAATACCTGTCCTCCATATGTATTGTTTGTCTGTATGTCTGTTCTGTCCAGTTGTGCGATTGCGTGTTTTTGCATCGAGGACCGGAGACGATGTTTCGTTGTACAATCAGATGACTTGTTGGCAGAATCACAAATAGTATTGAGGAATGTTTTCAAGAGAGAGATAGATCAGCTCGCCAGGTTGAGTTGGTGGTGAAGAAGGTGAATCCAATGTTGATGTTCATATCTAGAGGGATAAAATACAAGAGCAGGGATGTGACATTGAGGCTTTAAAAGGCCCTGGTGAGGTCTCACTTGGAGAACGGGGACAGTTTTGGGGTCTTTATTTAAGAAAAGGTGGGGTGGCGTTGGAGAGGGTTCAGAGAAGATTCACAAGAATGATTCCTGGAATGAAGGGATCAGCAGATGGGGAACATTTGATGGCTCTTGGACTGGACGCCTTGGAGTTCAGAAGAATGAGGGGGGAACCTCATTGAAGCATTTTGAACATTGAAGGGCTTGGACAGAGTAGATGTGGGAAAGTTGTTTCCTGTGGTGAGGGAGTCCAGGACAGGAGGGCATAGCTTCAGGGTTGAAGGGCGCCCATTTAAAACAGAGATGGGGAGGAATTTCTTTGGACAGAGATTGGTGAACCTCTGGAATTTGCTGCCACAGGTGGCTGTAGGGTATTTAAAGCAGAGATTGATCAGTATCTGAATAGTCAGGGTTTCAAAGGTTATGGGGAGAAGGCCGGAGATGAAGGTGAGTGGGAGAATGGACATCTTCTGGTCTCCCCTAAACTTACCTCCCCTCAACTTGAGCCCAAGTTCTTGGTGTTTGCTGCTGTCACCCTGGGATAAAGGTGCTGGCCGTCCACCATGAAGACTCCCAAGTCCCTCCGATCGCTGAACTCACTGCCCGTTTAGAAAGTCGTCCACACCTTCCAGCAAACTGCCTGATCATACACTTCTCCACACTCCTCCATCGGCCATTTCCTTGCCCGATCTCCCAACCTGTCTCAGTCCTTTTGCAGACTCAATGCTTCCCCAACATGACCTGCCCCTCCTCCGATCTTTGTATTGTCCACAAAACCATCAATTTCATCCTCTAAATCCTTATAACATGAAAAGAAATGGCCCCAGCACTGGGCCCTGTGGACACCACTGGTCACCGTCAGTCCCAGCACTACACCACTGGTCACCGTCAGCACCAGACCCTGCGGACACCACTGGTCACAGGCAGCACTGAGCTATGTGGACACCACTATTCACTGGCAGCACCGAGCCCTGTGGACACCATTGGTCACTGGCAGCACCGAGCCCCATGGACAACACTGTTCACCGGCAGCACCGAGCCCTGCGGACACCACTGGTCACCGTCAGCCAACCAGAAATGGCCCCTTTCATCCTCACTCTCTGCCTCCTGCCGGTCACTAATCTATCCACACCAGTATCTTTCCCGGAATACCAGGGGCTCTCATCTTGCTCTGCAGCCTCATGTGCGGCACCTTGTCAAAGGCCTTTTGAAAATCCAGTAAACCACATCCACTGACTCACCATTGCCTGTCCTTCCTCAAAGAATTCCAACAGGTTTGTTGGGCAAGATTTCCCCTCAGGAAACTGTGCTGATTTCAGTTTATTTTACTGGGTGCCTCCAAGTTCACTGAAACCTCATTCTTAGTTATAGATTCTAACATCTTGCCAACCACCGAGGTCTGGCTAACCGGCTGATAATTCCCTGTCTTGCCTTCCTCCCCTTTTTATGAATGGAGTGACATTTGCAACTTTCCAGTCCTCCAGAACCACTCTGGAATCCAGTGAAAGATCACTATCCAATCCTTGACCATCCTTCATGTGCTATCTCTTTCAGCACCCTGGGGTGTCGGCCATCTGGTACCACCATCTTGCCAACCACCGACGTCTGGCTAACTGGCTGATAATTCTTTATTCCCTCCTTTCTCAAAGAGTGAAGTGACATTTGCAGTTTTCTAATCCCCTGGAACCATTCCAGAATACAGCGATTCCCAAAAGATTACAAACAACTCCAAAGCTACCACTTTCAAAACATTGGGGTGTTGGAACATAAAACATTTCAGGTCCTTCAGCCTTCAATGTTGGGCTGACCCATATATTCCTACCAAAAAAACACTAAACCCTCCCTACCCCGTGACCCTCTATTTTTCTTCCTATCTAAAAGTCTCTTAAATGCCCCTGATATCTGCCCTAAACTTCCCTCCCTTCACATGTCCTCTGGTGTTTGCTGATCACGCCCTGGGAAACAGGCAATGGCCATCCACCTTATCTATGTCTCTCAGAATCTTGTCGACCTCAATCAAGTCACCTTCTTCACTCCAAACAAAAAAAGTCCTAGCTCTTGCCTCATAAGACTTGTTTTCCAATCCAGGAAACATCCTGGTAAATCTCCTCTGCCCCTCTCCACAGCTTCCGCATCCTTCCTGAAATGAGCTGAACACAATTCTCTAAGTGAGGTCTCACCAGAGATTTGTAGAGTTGTAACATGTCCTCTCTACTCCTGAACTCAATCCCCCTGTTAATGAAGCCCAGCATCCCATTGGCCTTCTTAACTATCCTATCAACCTGTGCAGCGACCTTGAGGGATGTATGGATTTGGATCTGTTCATCCACAATCTTAAGTAACCGACCATTAACCCTGCCTTCTGGTTTGCCCTTCTAAAATGCATCACCTCACACTTATCCAGATTGAACTCCATCTGTTACTTTTCTGCTCAACTTTGCACTGTCTGTATCCTCTTGTAACCTTCGACAACCTTCAGCTTCATCCACAACTCCTCCAACCTTCGTATCATTCGCAAAATTACTGACCCATCCTTCCACCTCTTCATCAGGTCATTTATAAAAACTCACCAATAGCAGGGGTCCCAGAACAGATCCCTGCAGAACTCCACTAGTCACCGACCTCTAGGCAGAATACTTTCCTTCCACTGCTTTCTACAGGCAAGCCAATTTTGAAGTATTGGAGAAACTCAGCTGGTCAACCAGTTTCCTCTATATAGCAAAGGTAAAAATACATATCTGATGTTTCAGGCTTGAGCCCTTCATCAGGTATGGAAGAATGTCGGTTGGTGTCCAAACAAAAGGGTAGGGGGGGAAGATGTGGTCTCTTGCCTTTGAGGTGATAGGTAGAGAAGGGAGGGAGTGAACAGCAGCGATCAAGGGGAGGAGGGATGGCTGGGTGAATTGAGGGGGAATGGAGGGAGGAGAACTATGAAGGGAAGGAGGAGGGGGAAGAGCAGAGCAGGTTAGCAGAAACTGGAAAAGTTGATGTTAATGCCATCTGGCTGGAGGGTGCCCTGATGGAAAATCAAGTGTTGTTCCTCCAATGTGAGGGTGGTCTTTGTGGGATAGTACAAAAGGCCATGGATGGACGTGTGAGTATGGGAGTGTGTCACAGAACTGAAATGGTTGGCTACTGAGAGATCTCAGTCACTGGTACAGTCGGAGTGAAGGTGCTCAGCGAAGCGATCCCCCAATCCGCACCCAATCTCTCCAATGTAGAGAAGGCCGGATGCAGTAAATCATTCCTGTGGATACAGTGTTATTTCACGTGAAAGGCCTGTTTGGTGCCCCGGACTGTGGTGAGGGAGATGGTATGGGTACAAGTGTGGCACCTCCTGTGACCACAGGGGGAAGGTGCAGGGGTGGGGGAATTGGTGGGGAGGGATGAGTGCATGAGAGAGGCACGAAAGGAGCATTCCCTATGGAAGACAGAAAGGGAAAGATGTGTCGAGCAAAGGGATCCTGTTGTAAGTGCCAGAAATTCCAGAGGATAACGTGTGGGATGTATTTGCTGGTAGGGTGATATGTGAGGACAATGGGGATTCTATGTTTGTTGGGTCTGGGGGCAGAGGGGGCCAGGGCAGATGAGCAGGAAATGGAGGAGATGCAGGTAAGGGCCGAGTTTGTGGAAGAAGGCAGACATTTCAGAAGATCTCGACTGGAAGACCTCAACCTGGGAAGAGATGCGGCAGAAACAGAGAAATTGGGAGAAGGGGATGGAATCTTTGCAGGGAGAAGGGTATGAGGAAGTGTAGGAAAGGTAGTTGTGGGAGTTATTGGGCTTGTAATATATGTCGGTGGAAAACTTGTCTCCCAAGATGGAGACAGAGAGATCCAGGAAGGGGAGAGTGTTACTGGACATGGACCAGGTGAGTTTAAGATCAGGATGGAAGTTGTCCCCAAAGTTGATGAATTTGACAAGTTCATCGTGAGGCAGCCCTGATGTAGTCATCGATATACCGGAGGAAAAGTTGAGGGGTCTTGCCTGTATAGGCTTGCCGCATGGATTACTCCACAAAGCCCACAAACAGGTAGGTGTAGCTGGGGGTCATGCAGGTACCCATGGCTACTCCTTTGATTTGGAGGAAGTGAGATGAGTTAAAGGAGTTGTTTAGAGTGAGGACAAGTTCCTGCCAGGTGGTGGTTGAGGGTGACTGGTGGGGTGTCTGGTCCAGAAAGAAGTGAAGTGCATTAAGACCTTCGGTGTGGGGGATAGAGGTATACAGGGAATGGACATCCATCATCAAGATGAGGTGATCCAGTTTGGGGATTATGAAGTCTTTGAAGAGATAGGGCCCATATGAGGTATCGCAGATGTTGATGGGGAAGGGTTGGAGCAGGGGAGAAAGGATAGAGTCAAGGAAAGGTGAAACTAATTTGGTGGGACAGGAGCATCCAGAAACAATGGGTCTGGCCAAATGGTTGGGTTTGTGTATCTCGGGGAGAAGGTAGAAACGAGCAGGGTGGGGGTGGGAGACAATGAGCCATTTCTGAGTCCACACGGCCAAGGTTCCACTAATCCCGTGCCTCATCATTTTCTAACAAGACTCTCATGGGGAATTTTTGTCAATGACCTTACTCAAATCCATATATACTTCACCCTCATCAATCCCTTTTGTTACCTGCTCAAAAAACTCAATTAGGCTCATGAGGCTCGACCTTCCCTTCACAAAGTCCTGCTGACTATACCTGAGAAAACTGCATTTCTCCAAATGCTCATCGATCCACAGACATAAGACTCACCGGTCTATAATTCCCAGGATTCTCCCTATTTCCTTTTTGAAACAAGGGGACTGTGGATTCTCTGCCTCCACCACCCCTTCTAAACCAGGCAACACACTGGCGAACCTTTTCACTCCCCATAACCCATCAACTCTAAACCAGGCAACACCCTGGTGAACCTCTTCTCTCCCCATAACCCATCCCTTCTAAACCAGGCAATACCCTGGTGAACCTCTTCTCTCCCCATAACCCATCCCTTCTAAACCAGGCAACACCCTGGCGAACCTCTTCACTCCCCATAACCCATCAACTCTAAACCATGCAACACCCTGGTGAACCTCTTCTCTCCCCATAACCCATCCCTTCTAAACCAGGCAACACCCTGGCGAACCTCTTCACTCCCCATAACCCATCAACTCTAAACCATGCAATACCCTGGTGAACCTCTTCTCTCCCCATAACCCATCCCTTCTAAACCAGGCAACACCCTGGCAAACCTCTTCACTCCCCATAACTCATCGCCTCTAAACCAGGCAACACCATGGTGAAACTCTTCTCTAATCCTTCCAAAGCCCCCTCATTCTTTAATGGGGCGGCCAGAATTACTCTCAGTATTCCGTGTGCAGCCTAACCAGAGTTTATATCGCTGCAACCTGACAACACAATGCTGGAGAAACTCAGCAGGTCAAACAGTGTCTTTTATGCTGATCGGAATGTATAATTGACGTATTGGGCTTGAATCTTTCATCAAAGTCTGATGAAATATTGTGTTTCTCCTTCAACCACAGACGGGACTCCTGTCTGCTGTTACTTTTCTATCGCTTCAGCATGAAGCTCAGCACCGCACACACCTTTTCTCCCACCTTCCTGAAGTGTGTAGATGGAGTAGTCGACATGTGGCAGCCCAATGTTTCATCAGGTTGCCCCATATCGTCTTTGCCCTTCCTTTCTACACCCTCTGCCTCCACTCCAATGTTGCATTAACCTGCCGACTTTGTCTGTGTCGCTGCACCCTCACCCCTCGTTAATCCCGACCCTGCATGAGCACCCCACTGCTTTAAATGAGTGTTTCATTCTTCCTGCTGGTGAATATTTCCCTCCGCTGCTCCACCTGCCTTCCCACCTGCACCTGGCCACAGACTCGCTGAGCCCTCCCTCATCGTGATTACACACCCATCCTGGGACTGAGCTCATTGACAAAGGGCCATGGGCTTACAGAGGGCTCTGGATCACTGTGGTTGAAATTCCATCTGTCTCCCCATCCAGATGATGGGTTGTGCGCCGTGCTGATCCCTGTGGCACACCACGGTTTGCTAATTTCCTCCCTGAAAGTGACTCATTTATCCCAACCCTGTATGCCACACCCTGGACACGCCAAACTGTTGGGAGCCTTGAGAGGGATGAGGTATGAGGCTCGATCCTGAATATACACACACACCTTGTGTTGGTCTTTCCCGAGGAGGAGGCGGCCACACTGCGTGAAATTGGATGCAGTAGAGATGATGGAAATGATGAAATGTGATAAGAAGAAGGTTCTGGAAGAACTGAAGATAAGTATGAGGTGATGCATTTTGGAAGGACAAACCAGAAGGCCGAGTACAGGGTCAATGGTCAGTTACTTTAGAGTGTGGATGAACAGAGGGACTGTGGGGTCCAAATCCATACATCCTTCAAGGTTGCCGCACTGGTTGATAGGATAGTTAAGAAGGTCTATGGGACGTTGGGATTCATTAATAGGGGGATTGAGTTCAGGAGTTGAGAGGACATGGTGCAACTCTACAAATCTCTGGTGAGACCACACTTAGAGAATTGTGTTCAGTTCTGGTCACCTCATTACAGGAAGGATGTGGAAGCTGTGGAGAGGGTGCAGAGGAGATTTACCAGGATGTTACCTCGATTGGGAAAGTGTCTTTTGAGGCAAGGTTAGCAGTGCTGGGACTTTTCTCTTTGGAGCGGAGAAGGATGAGAGGAGACTTGATAGAGGTCTGCAAGATTCTGAGAGGCATCGATTGGGTGGACAGTCAGTGCCTGTTTCCCAGGGCAGGATCAGCAAACACCAGAGGACGTGTACAAAAAGAAGGGAGGGAAGTTCAGGGGACATATCTGGATAGGGTTTTATTTAAAACACAGAGAGTTGAGGGGGCCTGGAATGCCTTGCCGGGGTGGTGGTGGAGGCTGGAACATTAGGGACATTTAAGAGACTCTTAGGTAGACACATGGATTGAGAAAAATAGACGATTACAGTGTCGGGAGGGTTTTGGTTTTTTTGGTAGGTACCTATGGGTCAGCAC